>NC_064621.1:75985037-76289918 GCF_023898315.1 Schistocerca nitens
GTTGAGAATGTCTTCAGGGTACTTTTCTGTATGAGTGTAAATTTCCATTTTCTGCAAAATATTCATTGCATGTCCTTTAGGTAATTTTAGTAGAATTTTTAGGACATTTTCAATATTTTCTGCTTTATGTTCTTGGCTTTTTAAATGCAAGTAAAATGTGGATTGGTTGCTGACGCAGTTTCGTGTGTGTTCTTTAAAACTGATTCCGAAATTCCTGCTCGTTTGTCCGATATAAAATTTATTGCAGTAGTCACAGGAAGGTTTGTAGGCGTCTGGATTTGAAAAAGTGGAGACATTATTTTTTGTCGATAGTATTTTGAGCTTCAAGTTGTTTTTTCAACAAGTTATTAATATTTTCCAATATTTGGACTATGTATGGTGTAACATGGATAGTTTTATTTGTCATTTTTTTCTTCTCTTTTTAATATTATTTCTTTATGTATGCTATCTGTTTTTCGTTTTGTATGTTGTTCATATGACTTTAGAACTATTGTTTGCTGAATATTCCCAAAACTGAATCATAATTATACTAATTTGCGGAATTGAACAGCTGTAGAAATACTATCATAAGTTTTTTAATTTGTAACAATTATGTAGATGTTGTTGTTGTTGTAGTACTCTTCATCCCGAAGACTGGTTTGATGCAGTTTTTCATGCTACTCTATCCTGTGCAAGTTCTGCAATTTTCACAACTATCAGCAAATGCTTTCTTTGGAATTGGAATTATTATATTCTTCTTGGAGTCTGATGGTATTTCGCCTGTCTCATACGTCTTACACACAAGATGGAAGAGTTTTGTCATGTGCCAGTTCTGATGGAATATTGTCTACTCTCAGGGCCTTGTTCCTACTTAAATCTTTCAGAAATTGTCAGATTCTTCTTGCAGTATCATATCTTTCATCTCATCTTCATTACGTCCACTTCCCTTTCTATAGTTTCGCTTTCAGGTAGTATATATATGTACCGCAATGAGTGAAGTACCATACCAGGCGTCTTACAAAAAAATAAACTTTTCCATGGTGACATTTTTAACGTCATTCACAACACTTTCATCAGCTTTACTTTATTGTGATGAGTAGCTGCTTAGCAGAAGAAACAGCAAGTACAAACCCTGTGTCTTGCTTTTCCAGAGCAGCTGATAGTAGTACTCCAAAAAGTGGAATTTGTCTGGACTCATTCTGTAGAATTCGTGGGATTTTTCGTGTTAAGAGACTTCACAAGAAACCAACAGTTGATCAATGTTTGAGACTTATAGCAGTGTACGGGTGCACCCAGTACTTCCGTTTCCTTTTCAATTTTTTGTGCTGTAAGTAATGATAAATCATAATGGCGTCCTCTTCAGAAGGACTTTCGATTGCAACTGAAACTGTAACGGGAACGTGATTCGTGCTGTGTCGCTGTTCCCTGTATGGCGAGTAGCACCGCGTGGCCCGTCGCATATCGCGTCATCCCAGTGGGAACACGAGTGTCGCACCGGAAAGAGTCGCATAGCGCCAGCTATACTGCAACGTGGCGTGCTGCACATCGTACAGTCTCATTGTGAACCGCGCCTAGCACCAGTAACTAACGATTCGTCAGAGCTGAGGGCCACAAAACAATCTGCCGTTTTGTGGAGTGTTGTGGCAGATGTTTCCAACATGCGCTTCGCGGCTGCCGGCGGCGCTGCTGGAAACAGATGCCAGCTGGTAAAACGAATGAAGCACGGCGCGCTTGTGACGTAACAAAAGAGTGTGGAGCGCCAGTACAGGCAAATGGCCTGAGGAAAGAGCTATTTTAAAAAATTGAAAAATAAAACCATCGGCTGAAATTCTGGATTTGCAGCATATGCTTCTCACGATTTCACAGCTAGAAACGGGATTAAATTTAGTGATGTTACGCAGCAGTTCATTATGATTTCGCCTCCGATTCACTGGCAATTTTCACTGATAAACTTGAGCTCTGACTAAAGAACTTAATCGAAATAGTTTTATATTGAAAATGTCCCAGAAGTTATTCAATCCTGCATTGCAATTGTGTAGTTCTTCTGTTGACAACAGGAACATGATAACACTTTGCGGTTGATAGCTACAGAACTTTTCGATGATCAGTGTCAGAACGTACACCTCTTTACAATGTCTCTAATGAATCTAAAAGAAAACTGGGACCCTGTTAGCTAGATATCCTGTGTTGACTACGATATCTGTTATTGGCTACCGCGTAGTCATAGTTACGTAGTTACGGAGTGCCAATCCTCCCCCCCCCCCCCCTAAGGAATGTGAGGGATGTGCTCCAGGGTTGCCGCTCTTAACATGTCAAGATATCATGGCACCTCCAAAACCGACTAAATGTCCTAATGTGCACGTCCGTCCCTCCTAGACTTGTTATGACCTTCGTCTTCACGATTTTCGGTTCCTTTGTTTCTTTTTAACGTTCAATTAAAAAAGGACTCGTAAGAGAACTTGAGTTTCGTACCGAAAGGGTAGGGCTCTCAGCCATAGCCATTCCAGACTTCTCTTGAAGGAATGGAATGGGAATATGATTCCTAAGCTGGCTGGCTGGAGAGTGAACTTAAATTCTGAATACGGTTGAAGTGTGCCTCGATCATTTAACGACTTATTTCACTATACGAAGTACCATAGTTTTCTTTTTGACAATTAATTGTAGGAAAACGAAATATGACATTTGATGTACTCATTATGTGCTACGAGAGGTTGAAGCATCTGGTGTGTATGAGGTTATATTGTACAGATTACGATTAAGATGGTTGGTTGGTTGGTTTTGGGGAAGGAGACCAGACAGCGTGGTCATCGGTCTCATCGGGTTAGGGAAGGATGGGGAAGGAAGTCGGCCGTGCCTTTTCAGAGGAACCATCCCGGCATTTGCCTGGAGTGATTTAGGGAAATCACGGAAAACCTAAATCAGGATGGCCGGACGCGGGATTGAACCGTCGTCCTCCCGAATGCGAGTCCAGTGTCTAACCACTGCGCCACCTCGCTCGGTTACGATTAAGAACAGACCATTACAGTTAAAAACAACTTTATGTGTAACAGGACTCTTATATTTCTCCGAGCCTAATTATCGGAAAAGTGATGCATGGAAGTACTTCTGGGTCTCTGTGTTGAAATATATTGCGAGGGTAGGGGGGTTAGGGGGCGGAGGTGGGGAAGGTTGACAAATTTCCATTGGTATAGCAGTAAAAAAAAATCTCTCATTACCTTCTTATACTTAAATTGTGTGATACATGTGATCTCATACAAGTAATTACTTCATTCAGCATGTGTTATAAAATTCAGAGCACTTCTTTTGAGCTACAGTTAAGAAAAACATGTACGTTTAACATATAGTAACAAAGGTCCGGCATCACATCATTTATTTTAAAATAAAGGAAGTAATTGAGAACAAAAGGGGGAACTAATGATCCAAATAACACTTTATATTTATCTTTTATACTGTCTATTTAATACCTAATGATTTCACACGAATTTGTTCCAAAATTGTAGAAATTTTATTAAATATTTTGCACATTAATGTTTATTATTCCATATTTAGTTATTAGTCTCCTGATTATAATAGTATAGCTAGTTATATTGAAAAATATTTCGGTTCAAGAAACATGATAAAATTACGAAAGGCTACGTACGAAGAATGTATTACCTTTAATTTCCACACAGGTGAAAGTTAATTGTATTAGACTCGATACGCCTCAACTGAAACCTCCTTTCCTCCACGTTTGAAAAAACAATTTTCTTTGGGTATAAATTATTCGTTTGAAAAGGTAATGACAATGACAGCTTTCGACATCGACAGTATTCTTTTCTAAAATTCAAAAGAGTTGAATAACTGATACTATATTCCCGTACTGATAACAGCCAGCTTTCTAAAATTGTACACTTTTGTCAAAAATAATGTGCTAATTAAAAAATTGCAATTTCGACAAAATGCTCACGGTAAATGATGACGTTGATCAGAGAGGAAGGCCATCGATATCCATCACACACAACAATGTCCAGGCAGTCACACGACCGGTTTCGGGCTTCTGTCTATCCTCAGGTGTTTTATACTTTCGTGTACGTGTTTGTATTGCTGGAGATCACTGTTTGAATATAAAGAAAATTATTTGCTGGTGACTAAGCAGATACAAGTGAAACAATTGTGAGTGGCAAGGCTATTTCCTCACATCGGCATTCTTCAAAAATAGTTGCTGAAAATGATCAACAAAAATCCAAATGACAAGATTAGTCTTTCCAGTGGGTGGAGACTTGTGAGGGGGAAATGCTGTCGTAATCGGCGCTTGGCTCTACCAACAGAAATTGGGACGTTCAACCTCACCATGCAGTTTCGACATTGCAACTGCTAGGTCGCTGGCGTTGGCAGAAATGAAAAAAACAGGGGAAGTCGGCATGAAGTGTTCCGGACAAATCCGATATGTGACGATACCGAACGACGGACCCATCGGACACCTTTTATTGTGGCACTTTCATGCAGTTATTATTGTTGGCAAAGTGGATATCGCCAAGCGTGAACGTGCATTGTTTTCCTTTCAATTCTTTTTATAGGGGGGATAGGCAGGCTGTTAGCTTGTTGATGTACAAAATATATAATAATCAATCAATACTTAAATAAACAGATCCAAAACCTATAAAATATTTACAATGTGCAGCTGATATTTTTATATGCCGGTACGTCGATATTTTCCCGTCGATATATCTATACACATCAAAAAAAGTTTTGCATCATCCCGGTTCCCATAACTCCTGAAGATAGACGTTGACTGTGGATATTGTATCACAGACACAGTCCCTCTGACTGTTCAGAGATATCACTAAACCCACCCAAAGATCTAAACAATCATGCATGAGCACAGCCTATTAGACGGAGGGGTCCGACAGCCGATCGTTTCGTCATTCCACCAGGAAGGAGGTACGGCTCGTATTGTCTGTAGTTCAACCATGCCTAGACGGCCAATACCGCGGTTCGATCGTGTCCGCATTGTTACTTTGTGCCAGGAAGGGCTCTCAACAAGGGAAGTGCCCAGGCGCCTCGGAGTGAACCAAAGCGATGTTGTTCGGACATGGAGTACGAGGGCAGTTCAATAAGTAATGCAACACTTGTTTTTCTGAAACAGGGGTTGTTTTATTCAGCATTGAAACACATCAGGTTATTCCCCAATCCTTTAGCTACACAACACTATTTTTCAACGTAATCTCCATTCAATGCTACGGCCTTACGCCACCTTGAAATGAGGGCCTGTATGCCTGCACTGTACCATTCCACTGGTCGATGTTGGAGCCAACGTCGTAGTGCATCAATAACTTCTTCATCATCCGCGTAGTGCGTCCCACGGACTGCGTCCTTCATTGGGCCAAGCATATGGAAATCCGACGGTGCGAGATCGGGGCTGTAGGGTGCATGAGGACGAACAGTCCACTGAAGTTTTGTGAGCTCCTCTCGGGTGCGAAGACTTGTGTGAGGTCTTGCGTTGTCATGAAGAAGGAGAAGTTCGTTCTGATTTTTGTGCCTACGAACACGCTGAAGTCGTTTCTTCAATTTCTGAAGAGCAGCACAATACACTTCAGAGTTGATCGTTTGACCATGGGGAAGGACATCGAACAGAATAACCCCTTCAGCGTCCCAGAAGACTGTAACCATGACTTTACCGGCTGAGGGTATGGCTTTAAACTTTTTCTTGGTAGGGGAGTGGGTGTGGCGCCACTCCATTGATTGCCGTATTGTTTCAGGTTCGAAGTGATGAACCCATGTTTCATCGCCTGTAACAATCTTTGACAAGAAATTGTCACCCTCAGCCACATGACGAGCAAGCAATTCCGCACAGATGGTTCTCCTTTGCTCTTTATGGTGTTCGGTTAGACAACGAGGGACCCAGCGGGAACAAACCTTTGAATATCCCAACTGGTGAACAATTGTGACAGCACTACCAACAGAGATGTCAAGTTGAGCACTGAGTTGTTTGATGGTGATCCGTCGATCATCTCGAACGAGTGTGTTCGCACGCTCCGCCATTGCAGGAGTCACAGCTGTGCACGGCCGGCCCGCACGCGGGAGATCAGACAGTCTCGCTTGACGTTGCAGCGATGAGGACACACGCTTTGCCCAACGACTCACCGTGCTTTTGTCCACTGCCAGATCACCGTAGACATTCTGCAAGCGCCTATGAATATCTGAGATGCCCTGGTTTTCCGCCAAAAGAAACTCGATCACTGCCCGTTGTTTGCAACGCACATCCGTTACAGACGCCATTTTAACAGCTCCGTACTGCGCTGCCACCTGTCGGAAGTCAATGAAACTATACGAGACGAAGCGGGAATGTTTGAAAATATTCCACAAGAAATTTCCGGTTTTTTCAACCAAAATTGGCCGAGAAAAAAAAATGTGTTGCATTACTTATTGAACTGCCCTCGTAGATACAGAGTGACAGGAACTGTCGATGACATGCCCCGCTCAGGCCGCCCAACGGCAACTACTACAGTGGATGACCGCTACCTAAGGATTACGGCTCGGAGGAACCGTGACAGCAACGCCACCATGTTGAATGATGCTTTTTGTGCACCCACAGGACGTCGTGTTATGACTCAAACTGTGTGCAATAGGCTGCATGATGTGCACTCCCGACATCCATGGCTAGGTCCATCTTCGCAACCAAGACACCCTGCAGCGCTGTTCAGATGGGCCCAACAAAATGCCGAATGGACCGCTTAGGATTGGCATCACGTTCTCTTCACCGATGAATGTCGCATATACCTTCAAACAGACAATCGTCGGGGACGTGTTAGGCGGCTACCTGGCCAGGCTGAACGGCTTAGACACACTGTCCAGAGAGCGCAGGAAGGTGGAAGTTCCCTGCTATTTTGGGGTGGCGTTATGTGGGGCCGACGTACGGTGCTAGTGGTTATGGAAGGCGCCATAATGGCTGTACGATACGTGAATGCCATCCTCCGACCGATTGTGCAACCATATCGGCAGTATATTCGCGAGGCATTCGTCTTCACGCTCCCCCATCGTGCACATCTTGTGAATAACTTCCTTCAGGGTAACAACATCGCTCGATTAGAGTATCCAGCATGCTGTCCAGACATGAACCGTATCTAAGATGCCTGGGATAGATTGAAAAGGGCTGTTTATGGGCGACGTGACCCACCAACCACTCTGAGGGATCTACGCCGAATCGCCGTTGAGGAGTGGGACAATTAGCCCAACAGTGCCTTGATGAACTTTTGGATAGTATGCCACAATGAATACACGCATGCATCAATGCAGGAGGATGTGCTACTGGGTATTAAAGTTACCGTGTGTTCAGCAGTCTGGACCACCACCTCTGAAGGTCTCGCTGTATATTGGGACGTCATGCAATGTGTGGTTTCCATGAACATTAAAAGGGCGGAAATAATGTTTATGTTGTTCTCTATTCCAATTTTCTGTACAGGTACCGGAACTCTCGGAACCGAGGTGATGCAAACCTTTTTTTTGATGTTTATATACATCGATACTTCTTTCCGATATAGTGAAAGCAGGTTATGACATTTTTTTAAGTATCCCTGTATGGGATTCCCGACATTTTTTAAAAATATCAGGTCCTAGTGATTATATCGGAAACCACTGTCACGTGTCAGTGTCACTTTGAAGTGTAGCGTAGTATTCAATAATAGTTATCTGGCGTACCATAATAATGTGTAACTCACTTTGTGAAGTCCTGTCGTATGCATGAAAATGGAAAAAGCTTCGGATTTGCTGTAGTTCCACTGACGGTGATAAAAATTCGGATAGATGTACACTCCTGGAAATGGAAAAAAGAACACATTGACACCGGTGTGTCAGACCCACCATACTTGCTCTGGACACTGCGAGAGGGCTGTACAAGCAATGATCACACGCACGGCACAGCGGACACACCAGGAACCGCGGTGTTGGCCGTCGAATGGCGCTAGCTGCGCAGCATTTGTGCACCGCCGCCGTCAGTGTCAGCCAGTTTGCCGTGCCATACGGAGCTCCATCGCAGTCTTTAACACTGGTAGCATGCCGCGACAGCGTGGACGTGAACCGTATGTGCAGTTGACGGACTTTGAGCGAGGACGTATAGTGGGCATGCGGGAGGCCGGGTGGACGTACCGCCGAATTGCTCAACACGTGGGGCGTGAGGTCTCCACAGTACATCGATGTTGTCGCCAGTGGTCGGCGGAAGGTGCACGTGCCCGTCGACCTGGGACCGGACCGCAGCGACGCACGGATGCACGCCAAGACCGTAGGATCCTACGCAGTGCCGTAGGGGACCGCACCACCACTTCCCAGCAAATTAGGGACACTGTTGCTCCTGGGGTATCGGCGAGGACCATTCGCAACCGTCTCCATAAAGCTGGGCTACGGTCCCGCACACCGTTAGGCCGTCTTCCGCTCACGCCCCAACATCGTGCAGCCCGCCTCCAGTGGTGTCGCGACAGGCGTGAATGGAGGGACGAATGGAGACGTGTCGTCTTCAGCGATGAGAGTCGCTTCTGCCTTGGTGCCAATGATGGTCGTATGCGTGTTTGGCGCCGTGCAGGTGAGCGCCACAATCAGGACTGCATACGACCGAGGCACACAGGGCCAACACCCGGCATCATGGTGTGGGGAGCGATCTCCTACACTGGCCGTACACCACTGGTGATCGTCGAGGGGACACTGAATAGTGCACGGTACATCCAAACCGTCATCGAACCCATCGTTATACCATTCCTAGACCGGCAAGGGAATTTGCTGTTCCAACAGGACAATGCACGTCCGTATGTATCCCGTGCCACCCAACGTGCTCTAGAAGGTGTCAGTCAACTACCCTGGCCAGCAAGATCTCCGGATCTGTACCCCATTGAGCATGTTTGGGACTGGATGAAGCGTCGTCTCACGCGGTCTGCACGTCCAGCACGAACGCTGGTCCAACTGAGGCGCCAGGTGGAAATGGCATGGCAAGCCGTTCCACAGGACTACATCCAGCATCTCTACGATCGTCTCCATGGGAGAATAGCAGCCTGCATTGCTGCGAAAGGTGGATATACACTGTACTAGTGCCGACATTGTGCATGCTCTGTTGCCTGTGTCTATGTGCCTGTGGTTCTGTCAGTGTGATCATGTGATGTATCTGACCCCAGGAATGTGTCAATAAAGTTTCCCCTTCCTGGGACAATGAATTCACGGTGTTCTTATTTCAATTTCCAGGAGTGTATTTAAAAGAAAATACTGTTCTGCACAAGATGGTACATTCACAACAGTTGTTTAAAGTGTGCGTCACCCAGTTTGTGTACAAGCATTACGTAGTCACACAAACTCGCCTCGTACCCGTTCGAACAGTTCCTTTGCACTTCTAGTGAACTCACGGGCAGCGAGAATTCTTGCCAGTATCTCCTACTCAGTATCGACAGTCGTTTTCGCTCTAGATTATAGACACGATCCCACAAGAAAGAATTAATGCGGGTCAAATAAGGTGAACAAGACGGCCACGAAACAGGACATAATCTTCCTACAGACCAATCTTCTGATTCTGGTGTTCACGAGAAAAGCGAGGAAAGTCAACTGGAGCTACATCATATTGGTACCGTTAGTAACTGACTTTATCTATCCATAAGCTCACTGCAGATATGTGCTGGAGAATCTTCAGAATTGGTAAGTGGCGATTCTCAATGGCCTACACATAAAATCGCGGATTCCGTCTCTGGGGAAACAGGCTTCCTGCGAGGAGAGTAGAAAGGCACTCAGTTCTGGATCGAGCACACAGCGCTGCGCTACGCACTTGTGCAACGCGACACGACGTCTTGAAGTCAGCGGTAGTTAGAGCTTATAAGCAAACCAGACAATGCATTAGTCACACAGATGATTCATCACGCTAATACCGTGTAACACTGCCTTGATAACGGCCGCAGTTCAGCAAGGAAGAGATCCCGTCAGTTTTTTCAGGTGTTATATAATATACCCAGACGAAGCCACTCATTAAAGATTAGGAACCACAGAGGTACCAGTTTGCAGATATTTTGAGTGCTACGTTTCTTACGCTGCGTAAGAAGCAAGGCCTCAGACACGGCTGCTCGCTTTGACTCAAATTTGGCTGGTCATCTACATCTACATATACATCCATACTCCGCAAGCCACCTGACGGTGTGTGGCGGAGGGTACCTTGAGTACCTCTATCGGTTCTCCCTTCTATTCCAGTCTCGTAGTGTTCGTGGAAAGAAGGATTGTCGGTATGCCTCTGTGTGGGCTCTAATCTCTCTGATTTTATCCTCATGGTCTCTTCGTGAGATATACGTAGGAGGGAGCAATACACTGCTTGACTCCTCGATGAAGGTATGTTCTGGAAAGTTCAACAAAAGCCCGTACCGAGCTACTGAGCGTCTCTCCTGCAGAATTTTCCACTGGAGTTTATCTATCATCTCCGTAACGCTTTCGCGATTACCAAATGATCCTGTAACGAAGCGCACTGCTCTCCGTTGGATCTTCTCTATCTCTTCTATCAACCCTATCTCGTACGGATCGGGGCCGGCCGCGGTGGTCTCGCGGTTCTAGGCGCGCAGTCCGGAACCGTGCGACTGCTACGGTCGCAGGTTCGAATCCTGCCTCTGGCATGGATGTGTGTGATGTCCTTAGGTTAGTTAGGTTTAAGTAGTTCTAAGTTCTAGGGAACTGATAACCACAGCAGTTGAGTCCCATAGTGCTCAGAGCCATTTTGACAGGTGGATTGGTCGTCGAAGCACCATACCATGGCCCGCACGTTCACCAGATCTCACGTCCCCGGATTTCTTTCTGTGAGGAAAGTTGAGGATATTTGCTATCGTGATGCACCGACAACGCCTGACAACATGCGTCAGCGCATTGTCAAAAATGGTTCAAATGGCTCTGAGCACTATGCGACTTAACTTCTGTGGTCATCAGTCGCCTAGAACTTAGAACTAATTAAACCTAACTAACCTAAGGACATCACACACATCCATGCCCGAGGCAGGATTCGAACCGGCGACCGTAGCGGTCGCTCGGTTCCAGACTGGAGCGCCCAGAACCGCACGGCCACTCCGGCCGGCGCGCATTGTCAATGCATGTGCGAACATTACGGAAGGCGAACTAGTCGCTGTTGAGAGGAATGGCGTTACACGTATTGCCAAATACATTGAGGTTGACGGACATCATTTTGAGCATTTATTGCATTAATGTGCTATTTACAAGTAATCACACTGTAACAGCATGCGTTCTGAGAAATAAGTTCACAAAGGTACATGTATCACATTGGAACAACCGAAATAAAATGTTCAAACGTACCTACGTTCTGTATTTTAATTTAAAAAACTACCTGTTACCAATTGTTCGTCTAAAATTGTAAGCCATATGTTTGTGACTGTAACAGCGCCATCTATCAGAAAGTGGTCCAACTAAAACATTCATTTTTCTTTACGTACTACACGAATATTTAATAAAAATGGGGGTTCCCATTTTTAAAAAACGCAGTTGATATCCATTTGACCTATGACAGCGTCATCTAGCGGGCCAACCATTGCGCCATCTGGTTTCCCCCTTCAAGCTAGACAAGTTTCGTTCTTTGTAGTTTTTTCGTTTGACGCTTATTTCGTGAGATATTTGGCCCGCTCACGATCAATGGACCACCCTGTATAACATGAGATCTGTCTGAGAAATGTATGAGATTGTCTTCTTCACATGTTTCTTTTTTTTTCCAATTTCAGATTCGTATTTCTTTCACAAAGAAAACATGAGACGCGGAGGCAGCAGTGGACCGCTGACACCAGCTGGCGCTGACAGCTGCTTTAGGCAGACGGAAGGCAGAGTAGCAGCAACGCCAACAACGGGTGTGCGGCGAGCGGGACAGTGGCGTAGCGGTCAAACGATACGGCGCCGAGCGACCTTTTACGGGCAGGAAGATCACCGTATAAAAAACCTAAGGCTGGACCAAGGAGACCAAGAGGCAATGGGATTTTTACAACTTTTTAAACTTATGGTACGTGACGTCCAGAACTCAAATATAGTGGTCAAAAATAAATGTTGCACATTGCTTCATTGTAAATACTGCAGATAATCGAAAAAAAACTGATTTTATCCTGTCAGTTACACCGATAAGAAGACAAAAATAAAGGAGACAAACACATTTTCACTTGATAAACAGTAACAAAAAAAACTTACAAAAGATTCCACTGTCAACACTACAGTTTCTTCGCGCTGTCTTCTTGCACACCACATTGTTTTTGAACCATTGGCCCTCCTGGTAATTGGAGACACTTTTGAATGCTATTAGGCATGTTGTTGTTGTGGTCTTCAGTCCACAGACTGGTTTCATGCAGTTCTCCATGCTACTCTAACTTGTGCGAGCTTCTTCATCTCTGAGTAACTACTGCAATCTATATCCTCCTGAATCTGCTTAGTATATTCATCTCTTGGTCTCCGTTTTTCGATTTTTACCCTCCACACTTGCCTCCAGTACTAAATTGGTGATCCCTTGATGCCTCAGAACGTATCCTACAAAACGATCCCTTCTTCTAGTCAAGTTGTGCCACAATTTTTTCCTCTAATTGTATTCAGTATCTCCTCATCAGTTGCGTGATCTACCGATCTAATCTTCAACATTCCTCTGTAGAACGACATCCTCTGTAGAACAGCATGTCGAAAGCTTCTACCCTCTTCCTGTCTTAACTAGTTATCGTCCACGTTTCACTTCCATGCAAGGCTACGCTCCATACAAATGCTTTCAGAAGAAACTTCGTGGCACTTAAATCTATTCTTGATGTTAATAAATTTCTGTTATTCAGAAACGCTTTCCTTGGCATAGCCAGTATACTATTTATATTCTCCCTACTTCGACAGTTATCAGTTATTTTGCTCCCCAAATAGCAAAACTCATTTCCTAATCTAATTCCCTCAGTAGCATCTGATTTAATTCGACTACATTCCATTATCCTCGTTTTGATTTTGTTGATATTCTACCCTACTTTCAAGACACTGTCCGTTCCGTTCAACTGCTCTTCCAGGTCCATTGCTGTCTCTGACAGAATTAGAATGTCTTCGGCAAACTTCGAAGTTTTGATTTCTTCTCCATGGATTTTAATTCCTACTCTAAATTTTTCTTTTGTTTTCTTTACAGCTTGCTCAATATATAGACTGAATAACATCAGGAATAGGCTACAACCCTGTCTCACAACTTTCGCAACCATTGCTTCCTGTTAATGCCCCTCGAGTCTTATAACTGCCTTCTGGTGTCTGTACAAATTCTAAATAGCCTTTGTAATGTTGATGCATTAAGTTGTTCTGAAAGCGGTGCTGATATTCAAGACAGTAAAAGCGGGTTGAAAGCTGTGAGCTATCAGGGGAAGTTAACCTTGCATTACTGAGCAACTGTTTCACCAGGTATGCAGTCTAGCTTACCAAATTCCCAACCACACTAACATTAATTATAATCTTTTAATAGTCACCTTACAACCGGTGATTATATATATATATATATATATATATATATATATATATATATATATATATATATATAAAGGAGAATTTAAATAAAAAGAAATAAATCAGTTTTTATCTGGACGTTTATTTCAACATTGATCATTGTCCCGTTAAAAAAATTTCAGCATATTAAACTTGATTCATAACTAAACTGGTGCCTTATTTAGGATTGTGAAAATGTGAGTTTGTAATCTTACAGAACACATCAAATATGGAACCAAGATTGGGAGACTGCATACAACACTGCATTCATAAAATAACACACGAAGAACGTTGAAACATATGCAAGAGGAAATTAACCACAACCAACCGATTCAATTTTCACCCAAAGAAGTTACGTTCGTAGCACCATCCTGTCCGTCATGAAATTACCACACACTGGTATACTAAATTCATACTACCACTCTGTGAAATCTCCCCGAAAAGAATAGCTGAGGGTTACTTTGATGATTACACCACATGCTTCACGTGGTCAACTTGGTTTACACAAAGAGTTTAACTCCACAATAATTTTGATAATTAAAATAAATTACATCGAAACGCAATTTACAAAAGAAAAACCTCGAACTGGTTACTATCGCCTTACTATTAACCTGATGGGTCAAACAATTGTATAAGCACATGGTACTGGTCTCACAAAGTACACCCCACATGGGTTGAACAGAAAGAAAAGTTGCCATATTGAAAAATATTGTCAAGACGAGACGTTATAATCTCACGCACATTCGCATTTAAGATTGATGATCTTAGTTAGAGTTACGGGTCATCAACATGTGGTTCCACTTTACTCACAAAGTAGTGACAAAGCAACTACTGGAAGATATTCTGAACTTCACACGCGAATTACGCTGCATTGCAATTTAAGATAACGTAAGATATTTTAGATATAAACCTGAAATAAAGGTGATTAGATTTTCAGTTAGGCTGAACTTAAGAAATCCATTGTCCTACGGACTTAGCAGAGACGCACTTAGCCAGAGATCTTACCACTTCAGACGCTCGCCGCGGACAGACTGCCGTGGGCCCCTACTGAGGGTGCTTCACAGATACAAATGGAAGTGACCAGAGAGGCACCTTCCTGCACCAACATGACAAGGGACGGAAAGGGCCACACCAAGAATAGAAACCTCTTTGCTTTTAGAAAGCGTAGCTACCTGTTCCGACGGTGGTCCTACTGTTCTCTAGCAGACAGGCTTGTCTGCTACCATCAAACATGCAACTAGAAATACATTTGCTCATTCATCCTTTCACACAGAAGGGAAGGAGGATGACAGTATCTTATCATATACAGTATTTAAAAGAAAGCGGATGTAGGTTCCGTATGAGACTGTGTGACATGAATTACATATAACCTGTGTTTTAAAGTATAGTAATGTGACAGACGTTCTTGTTTATGTGTAAAAGTAACACGTTCCACTGCTCAGTCTCCTCCCAGATTGAGTCAGAAACACCACAGTAAATTTAGAAGAGGAATTTATGCCGTAAATGACAACATATTTAAGAAATTAACATGAAAGGAATCAGACAGAGACCTTTCACCTTTCGCTGCCTGTATTTTACCCCTGCCACCTTCAGAATCTGAAAGAGAGTATTCCAGTCAACATTGAGCTCTTGATGTTTAGACAGGTTGTTCTCTTTTCTCCAAAGGTCTCTTTAATTTTCCTGAGGGCTGTATCTATCTTACCCCTACACAGTTGTCCAGGTACGTCAAAAATGGTTCAAATGGCTCTGAGCACTATGGGACTTAACTTCTATGGTCATCAGTCCCCTAGAACTTAGAACTACTTAAACCTAACTAACCTAAGGACATCACACAACACCCAGTCATCACGAGGCAGAGAAAATCCCTGACCCCGCCGGGAATCGAACCCGGGAACCCGGGCGTGGGAAGCGAGAGCGCTACCGCACGACCACGAGCTGCGGACCCAGGTATGTCCATGGGATGTTGTCCCATTCGTATACAGCGGTCTCTGTGACGTTTTGTGGACTCTGATGACACAGTACGACTGGAAACCGCTTATTTTAGCCTGGATCATGCATTCTCGATGCAGTTCACAGCTGGAGGATGAGGGCTTTCCATCTGATTCTATGCTCCTCTAGGGAGTTGTTTACAGGACTGTGACGGCGAGGATGTGCACTGTTATCCCTCTCCACAATGCGTGCACAGATATTGTCCCGATACTTCACACCAGTCATGATGCTACGACGCATTGGTACAGGGGGGTGTGCTGCGGGCCACACATGATGCCACCTTAAAACATGACTGATCAGCCTTGATGTGTGTGGCGGTTTACGATACATTTAGGGTGTCGACGTTGTGCTCCCTGCCTCCACAAACGAATATCACTACTGTCAGGGTAGGATGTAAAATTTTTGGAAATTTGTCGTAAGGTCTTATGGGACCAAACTGCTAAGGTCATCGATCCCTAAGCTTACGCACAACTTAATCTAACTTAAACTAACTAACGCTAAGGACAACACACACACCCATGCCCGAGGGGGGGCTCGAACCTCCGACAGAGGGAGCCGCGCGGTCCGTGACAAGGTGCCTCTGACCGCTCGGCCGTTTGATACGGGTCTCATCAGAAACGAGGGTTTTGTCCCACTGCCACCTGGTCCACAAAGGCTGACACGAGCTCCACTTCTAACCAGATGGAGGAGCGTTGGCAGGTCTTCTGCCACAAATGCCTGCTCATGGACCCTATTTCGCATCATTTGGTTGACATCTGCACTCCTGTAGCTGTTTGGAACTGCAGCCGTAGACATGTAGCATTGTGTTGAGGGTTTCTGCTCGCTGTTAGAGGCAGGTATCGATCCTGCATACCTGTTCGTTTTCTTCTGCGGCCACTTCTGTGACGATCCTCAACTGATCCTGTCGCTGGAAACTTGTTCCAGATTTAAGAGACGTCACTTTGACTCACAGCGACATTCGTTACGACGTCCACCTGTCTCATTCGCACATCCGTTAGAGTGACTATACGGAGCCTCCGATCGAACATTAGCGTTGTGCGAAGCGTCCTCAAGCAACACAACTCTCGTAATGGCACACAGCACGAGTACTGAAATGTTTACAGGCAGTGTCCGACCGAACATTCGGCTTCGGCTACGGCCACCTTCGGCCAAAAATTCCACCTTCGGCCAAATCTTCGGCCTCGGCCAAAATATGGCGAAGGTTTGGTCTAAGCCGAAGATCCTAGCAAGCCCCGAAATTGAACTGTAAGAACTGCGCATGCGCGATGGACACCCGTCGCAACAGTACGAAGTTTTCACTTACTTGGCGTGTTCGGTTGGTCAGTGAACACAAGCTCGTACGTGAATTAGATTATCTACATTGGCGTTTTGTCATACGATTGCAAATATTGTTATCTGACCGAGAAGAAAAGAAGACTGGTTTTGTGGAAAGCACATATACTTATTTTCGCCTAATTGGACTTAAATATTTATCTGCTCCTCCTATTAGTGTTCCTAGAGAGCAGGTGTTCAGTGCAGCACAGTGGGACAGATATAAGCGGAGAGGCGATCTAACTTGATTGGTAAAAATGTAGACTAATTATTGTATTTAGCTTACAACATAAGACTGTTTAAGTTTGATTGTTCTTTTTCATTGATAGATATCAAAACGCTAACAGAAATTTAAGATTCATTTGGCTATTATTATGTGTTTTTCAATTTGCAATTGTTCAAGTTGAAAGGTGGCTACACTGAGCAACAGCGCCAGAGATCGCGCTAGAGAGTATTGTTCCGCCGCCTCCACTGGCAGTGGTTATTGAGATGTCGTAGTGGGCAGTGCTTGGGGAGAGCTCGTGGTAGTCAGTGCTTGTTAAGAACTCGTAGCAGAGAGTGTTTGTTGAGATGTGCTAGTAGGGAGTGCTTGCTGAGATGTGATACTGAAAAGTTCTTGTTGAGATGTGATAGTAGCGAGTCGGTGTGGAGATGTATTGTAATGATTAGAGTGATTTTGGTCAATATATGAAGGTAACGAAACTTGATTTATTTTTCATTATTTAATGTCGTAAATAGTGCTTCATTACAGGTTCAGTCAACAAAGCATCTGGCTTGTGTCTCTTATTAAAATTTCTGTTTTCCTGTCTGTCTGCATAACTACTTCTTGTATAATTTCGACTGTCACTTCTGAAATTATTGTTAGACCTACTACCCTGGTTATTTCTATAGTAAGAGTTTCTATTATTGTATGAATAATTTCTGTCTTGATGATACCGATTACTGTTTCCGTATGATTGATCATTCCGGTAAGAATTACCGTTATTATAATTGTCTGTGTAATTTCTGTTAGAACGTCTGTTATTGTCATAAGGCTGGTATCTATTGTCCTGTCTGTTACGTCTGTCATTCTCAAAATTACCCATATAACGCCCGTTCCGATCACTATCCCTTTTCTCTGAAAATCTATCGTAATTACTGTTACTGAAAAAGTTACAAGAAGTCCCGTCGTCGTTGTCATACTCAAGTTCTTGTAACAAAGTCTTAAAAGTCTCTAAGTCGTCTTTACATCTTCCAGCTAAAGCAATTTGTCTTATGGATTGTGGCAGCTTAGTTAAACAAATGCGAATTAATTCAGTCGGGCTATAAGGGTTGGACAGGAACTGATTCTTTCGAATCATGTCTTCAAAGTATTCTGCCGGCGTGCGGAACTCAGACTGTTTAAAATTACGCTGCATAATAAGACTGTGTTTGACTCTGTCTTGTGTGTTTTCGGACCAATATGCCGATAGAAATGCATGATAGAAATCATTCAGATTATTACAATCTCTAATGAGTGCACGCATCCGCGTCGCCGGTTCGTTTTCTAAATATCCACACATAAATTCCAGTTTGTGACTTAGTGGCCAATTTGGTGGGAGTGCGTACATAAATTGATCTAACCATGAACATGGATGTATGTCATTCTTAGAATTGCGGAAGATCTTAAATTTCCGAACAGTCAAAAAGTGTTTATAGTCAAAGTTTTCGCCTCGTGGCGACAAAGACCTACCGCGTCTGTCCCAGTCCTAATGTCGATTATTGTCAAGTTCGCGCGCCTGGCGCTCTCTTGTTGTATCCCGTAAATGAGACAAATTACTTTCTTCAAACCCCTCTGCTATCTGTGATTCCAAATTTCTTATGCTGTCTTTTCCTACAATTTCGCCTTCGATTTGTTTGACTTGCTTTCGTAATGCCTCAACTTCCCTTTTAACGCGTTCATTAAATTTTCCCTGATTTTCAACATGCTTATTTATGTTCTGGTACTCTTCGGTTTCTGCAAATGGTAATGGAGCTGTATCATGCGAATCTCTGTCCCCATGTAAACTAAGATTTGTCAATTTATCTGAAATCTCCTCAACTCTTTCCGATAAGTCACCTATTTTTTCTTTCTGTTTACTTACGTCTTCCGTAAGTGTCGCGACTCGGGTTTCAGTATTGACACATTTGGTAGTTAACTGTTCATATTCGACACTTTCCTTGTCAACTCAACTCAGACACTGCTCTGATTGTTAAACGGCGATCTTGTCGAACAAGTTTACCGATTTTTTCAATGTTTGCATCAGTTTTTGCTGACAATGGTCTGCCAGTGCGAATGTCATCACTGGTGTCTTCGCGGCCATCTTTAAATCGTTTAAACCACTCAAACACTTGTGTTCGCGATAAACAATCATCGCCGTACACTTGTTGTAACATTACAAACGTTTCACTTGCAGATTTTCCTAGTTTGAAACAAAATTTGATGTTAACACGCTGTTCTTTCTGTACACTCAACATTTTCCGACGCACAGACAAAACGTGAACTACTTAAAACAGACGCCACGGGCAGACTGAATGCAGGAGGCAGATGAAACTCGAGCAGTAGGCGGAGCGAGAGTCACGTGACAGGCCACGCGACTTTCAGCCTTATTGCATTCGTTTTATTGTTTCACCAGTACTAGTCCGGTTTTTTTCTAGCCACACCTCGTATACCAACTGAATTATCGAAGAGAACAGGCAGTAAAAAGGTGCAATAAAAGACGCACATCAATAAACTGATATCACACGATACGTGACAAGGCTGCTACGAACTATATGATACTGGAGTTGCACATTTCCTCAAATAACCGTTGTATGGATGTACCTGGACAGTACGTATTGCAAAACACCTATAGAAAATATTTTGGCCAATATCAAAAAGCTGGAACTCGAGTTTTAGCTAAACCATTTGGTTATAAAATACCAACTGCATCATTCAGAATACCTTAAGTAGAGTAACAAAGAGTAAAAAAAGAAGCCTTCAGAGATTCAAACAAGGATTAAGATATTTTAGCGCTTCCATCGGAAACGATCGTGCTCCTGTAATGATCTGCACTAAAATCCGTGACACAGTAAAGCTGTATAGGTACAGATGACTCAACTTCCCCAAGTCCTCTTTGCTTGGGACAACGAAACAAAACGAGTCTTTGATTTTTGCCCTTGACAAGAAGCATCTCACCAAATTAGAAGCCTTTGGTTCAAATGGCTCTGAACACTATGGGACTTAACTGCAGAGGTCATAAGTCCCCTAGAACTTAGAAGTACTTAAACCTAAGTAACCTAAGGACATCACACACATCCATGTCCGAGGCAGGATTCGAACCTGCGACCGTAGCGGTCGCGCTTTTCCAGACTGAAGCGCCTAGAACCGCTCGGCCACACCGGCCGGCTTTACAAGTCTTTGGCGAAACATTACAGAGTGGATATGCCATTAAGATCAGTTCCAAACTCTTCTCCAACCGATCTTACAGATTTCGATTTGGGATTATGGAACAAAGACTTTCCCATACACGGCGAAAAGGGCAGGAGGCTTCCCCCTAGCTCTGAGGGAAATGATAAAATGGAGTGTAGTCGGATGTTTTTCTTTCAAGAGAGTTATTTAAAGGTCGGTATTACACGGGTTTTTAACTGGGTCGTAATTGGAATTTTTTAGTGACTACTGACAAATCGCCATCCGTCTTCCAAAATATTAAAAATACTCTATACCACCAGACCTAGCCCCTCCCCCCACCACCACCCCCACCCCTCCCCTTTTCGCTCCCGCCCTACAAATTGTCGTATGGACGCCCTTATTATGGAACACCTAGACACCTGGTCATATTTACATACACCTTTAAGAAAAATTATATTTACATAAGAGAGTTTTGCACATTTTGCCTGATAATGAACATCCTAGAGACATTACCGTCAGTTTAGCTGTGCATAACGCTTCCCTATGAATTGCGTAATGTCAGAAAATACTCCGTTAACTACTTCAGTCACTGTACGACGTCATCTCAGTTTCTATGGGACACCTAACTGTAAGAGAAAAATGATGCCATAATTATGGAGAATACGCTCAGCGCGATTACTGCACAGAAAGCTAAGACGAATCATCCCTTCGGACGGCAAGGAAGATTCAGTTAGCCAAATGTCCAGGTGGTACTCACACAACATTTAAACCAGAAAAAAAGATCCCGGGACTGTCTAACGGAATTGGCAAAGTGGTTGGGATACTGAAAGGGCATGCCACAGACCACAGTTCAAACCCGCGGCTACTAACCGAGATTTCGGTTTCCGTGGTTTCCGCAAATCAGTTACACCAGGCGTAGGGGATAGCTTTTTTATAAAGTTAATCTTGTGAAACTTAACACGCTCGCTTCGTCCATATTTTCCATAGCGCTGAGACAACAGGAGATGGCGATTGGAGGTGGGAGGGGTGCCATGATTTGTTACAGTATCTTACATCCTCCCCCCCCCCCCCCCCCCCCCGCAAAAAAAAGATTAACTAACCGTCACTCCCGCTTTTAACCTGTCACAAACGTCTATAGTTATAATAATATTAGCAATATAGTATGTAAACTGATTTAATACGGTAATAATACAGTGAAGTCACAAATGTCATGAGATACCGCCTAATATCGTGTCGGACTTCCTTCTGCCCCGCACAGTGCAGCAATTCGACGTGGCAAGCACTCAAATGGTTCAAATGGATCTGAGCACTATGGGACTTAACTTCTGAGGTCATCAGTCCCCTAGAACTTAGAACCACTTAAACCTAACTAACCTAACGACATCACACACATCCATGCCCCAGGCAGGATTCGAACCTGCGACTGTAGCGGTCGCGTGGTTCCAGATTGTAGCGCCTAGAACCGCTCGGCGATTTCGGCCGGCCAATGCAAGCGCTCAACAAATCGTTACAAGTCCACTCAAAGACCTTGTAAAAATAACTAGACTCACTGATGGCGCTGCAGTCGCGGGATAATTTGAACCTTCAGCTGGACGCCATTATAGTGGTTGTAATCTCATGTGTTGTGTAGTACTGTTGTTTATGAAGACCATGATTCAACGTTGTATGTTTGTTGGGACGTACATACAGTATTTGTTACTCGTAATTCTACTGTCTGTACGTTCCAATCAAAAGAAGTACAATGGTGAAGAGTCGTGCAGCGACTAATTGTACAAATAAATTCGAGAAAGGAACGAATATTACATTTCACAGGTAAGTGAATATTTTAAATTGTTTTATATGTCAGTGCACTTGCTTAATAAATGTTTTTGTAACACGGTATTAGTATAATGTCTGTGCATCTATTTGCAGATTTCCTTTCTCAAAACCATAGCTGTTACAAAAAATGGTTACACGCTGTCAGGGGGCAACATTTCCGACCGACAGAATATCATTTTATATGTTCTGATCATTTTGAAGAAAGTTGCCTGATCTGTAGTGTTTTCATGGTCTAGGTTAGGTTGAAACTTGATAATTTGGTCGTGAGTTGCCAAAGCACTATGCCATATATAAGGCACTTCTCGTCATAAAATCTAAAGTAAGGTAGAGTCAGAAAATATCTATTAATATAGTGGGCAAATCTTCGAGTATTTTGATGCATTTTGCGTACATCTACCGTAAATGAACTACGAAAAATGCTAGGGGTCCAGTACGTAACTTTTAAATGGTTCAAATGGCTCTGAGCACTATGCGACTCAACTTCTGAGGTCATCAGTCGCCTAGAACTTAGAACTAATTAAACCTAACTAACCTAAGGACATCACACACATCCATGCCCGAGGCAGGATTCGAACCTGCGACCGTAGCGGTCACGCGGTTCCAGACTGAAGCGCCTGTAACCGCACGGCCACACCGGCCGGCACGTAACTTTTAGCTACGGCACATTCCATGTAGTACGTAAGAAATTCATAAACAGTGACTAGTTGCTGTTTGTTCATAAATTAAAAAGTATATTGTAGTAACGTATTTAAATGAGGCATTATGTTTGTGACCTAACTTAAGGGAAGGCATTTTATAACCAAAAGCGATGTATAAACATTCGAAATCCGCGCGCCAGTTTACCACTCTAATGGCCGCCGCCCAGCTATTCAATTTGTCCGCTCTTCACAGTCGACCACTCGTGCGGTTGTGGGGGTCTGAGGCCACTACAGAAACATTCAGCCATGCTGCCTTTGTAGCCGGAAGTGTTACCGGTGCACGAACTGACCTCTCGATTATGTCCAACAAATGTTCGATGGGATCTGGGTGGCCAAATCATTCTCGCGAATTTTCCAGAATATTCTTCAAACCGAACGCGAACAGTTGTGGCACAGCGACAAGGCGCATTGTTACCTATAAAAATTCCATCGTTATTTGGAAACATGAAGACCATGAATGGTCGCATATGGTCCTTAAGTAGCCGAAGATAACCACTTCCAGTCAACGATCGGTTCAGTTGGACCGCAGGACGGAGTCCATTTCACGTAAACACAGCCCACACCTTAAGGGGCTCCGGAAAGGCTCAAAATCATGAAAAGTTCAATTTTTACTTTTTTGCGTTTTCTGAATCTGCAGACTATTACCTTTTAATAGATATATAATTTATTCAATTCCGAAGACTACAACTATTTTTAAATTTTTTTTTGAAATGTGTTCTACATGGGTGTGATCCACTGTGCGCTGTTAAACTGCTGTCAAATGGTGTTATTATTAACGTCCGTGTTCATCAGGTACATTTTAGTGATGTGAGATAAAGTATGTGTTGTGGCTAACCTGTGATGGTTGAATATATATCTCTGGTGTGATTGTCGATTGTTTCATGTTTATTTACTCTGTCGTTATCTCGAAAATATTCGTAATTAATTCTGTTTCTTGAGTCTCTGTTTTGTTGAAGTATAATAATGAGTAAAAGTAAAGTTATTAGAAATCCTCTGAAGGCTTTTAAGAAAAGGAGAAATGTTGGAAAGCCAAAGGTATGTGTTATTACTGTAAACAATAAAGACGATAACCAAGTGAGTGAACCTAACCTCTCAAGTACACCTGCCCATAGCAGTCAAAGTGGGAAAGAAAATACTTCACAGAAGAAGCTTGGTTCAATGAGTGAAAACTATGAATGTTTTATGGGCGAATCGGATGTGAATGAAATATTTGATATGTCGGTTCTCAAAGGAATTTTTTCCAACTGTGTAAGATGTATTCATTGTAGTGAAGTTGGTCTGGAACTCTCCATACTAAAGCACGTAGGACTTGCTAGTGAAATACAACTGAAATGTGATAAGTGTTCATACATGACCACCTTTTGCAACAGTGTTGCAGTAACTGCAACTGAAGAAAATGGTAGCAAAATCTACGAACACAACAACGAGCGATGCTTGCTTTAGACAAGGAACGCCTTCGGGCTGCAGACAGGGCTGTAAAGAGTCTAGAAATACAAACAAGAGTAAACAGGAGGAGGAACAAGAGGAAGCTGGAGGAGGAGTTTGCAGAGGATGAAGATAATCCATCCTATGGACCTGGAATGCACTAAAAAGTTAATCCAATCTTTGTCGCTCGATTCCCAAAACTTTTATTTTCTCATACTAATTACATGTTTTCTAAGGATGTTCCAAACATATTTGTTTCAAACTTTCAGTAAATGTTACACAGTACCTTCTGCATAACTTAACACAGCCTTCTTCCAAAAAACTGTATATTTTTGAATATATAAATAAAAAATTGCAAAAAAATGTTGTGAATTTTCATTACAATTGAAAAAAAATCATCTTTAATAACTGAACTAAAAATTTTGTAAAATCCCTGTGTTTAGTTGTAGCCCCTATTCCAATAAATAATCTGTAAAAAGTTCAACTTCCTACCTCAAATACTTTGTGAGGAAAGTTGTAATTTATAAGCGTTATTTTAACATTGCAAGTATAGGGCGTTCCGGAGCCCCTTAATGGAGCTTTAACTGTGCCTTGCTGACAACTTGGGGGACTATGAGTTCGTGGGGTTTGCGCCACACTCCAACCCTACCATCAGCTCTTACCAGCTGAAATCGGGCCACGGTTTTCCAGTCGTCCAGCGTCCAACAGACATGGTCAGGAGCCTGGGAGAGGCGATGTCGTGCTGTTAGCAATGGCACTCGTGTTGTCACCTGCTGCCGTAGTCCATTAACACCAAATTTCGCCCCAGTATCCTGACGCATACGTTCGCCGTGCATCCCACACTAATTTCTGCGTTTATTTCACGTACCGTTGGCTATCTGTTAGCACTGACAGCCCTGCGCAAACGCCGCTGCTCTCGGTGGTTACGTGAACGCCGTCGGCCACTGCGTTGTCCGTGGTGAGAGGTAAGCCCCTACGACGTGGTATCCTCGGAACACTCCTAACGCTTTGGATCTCGGAATACTGAATTCCGCAACGACTGCGAACTGGAATGTCCCATGCATCTATGCTACCATTCCGTGTTCAGAGTCTGTTAGTTCCCGTCGTTCGGCCATAATCACGTCGGAAACCCTTTCACGTGAATCACCTGAATACAAATGACAACGCCGCCAATGCACTGCCCTTTTATATCTCGTGTAAGCGATACGACCGCCATCTGAGCACGTGCACATCGCTATCTCATGACTATTGTCACCTCAGTGACACAATATAAATCCAAGTCTGCACTCACAATTATCGGTATTTCACTAATCACAACGATTTTGAAGACTGTTCTGCAAGCAATGGCTATACGAGCGAGTAAATAGTGGAGAATATCACTTGTTTCAGGCGTGCCCGCGTACATTAGGGAAGTCGGACTTTCTGTTGTTTCTTTTTCTTTGTGCATGATTTTTCTCTTTCCATCTTCCCTTACTCAACCTCTTGTGGTTTGCTGGATCTACTCGTGTAATCAGCGTGTCGGATTTGTTGTCGACAGCAGCTAGGTCAGCCGGGGTGCGCACTCGGCCTTATAGCTGTATGGAATCTCCTCTGCAGGTTCATCACACAAGCAACAGCAAAGCGTCCTGTGCTAAGCATTGCATTGCATGTAAGCTTCTAGGACTCCTTACCATTTTCTGGACTCTTAGACATCAAGCCAGCTTATTCTTCTAAATTTACTGAAAATCTGGAAATCGATAATAATATAAACAGAAGAAATATTGAATTTAATTGATGAAAGGAGAAAATATAAAAATGCAGTAAATGAAGCAGGCAAAAAGGAATACAAACGTCTCAAAAATGAGATCGACAGGAAGTGCAAAATGGCTAAGCAGGGATGGCTAGAGGACAAATGTAAGGATGTAGAGGCTTGTCTCACTAGGGGTAAGATAGATACTGCCTACAGGAAAATTAAAGAGACCTATGGAGAGAAGAGAACCACTTGTATGAATATCAAGAGCTCAGATGGGAACCCAGTTCTAAGCAAAGAAGGGAAGGCAGAAAGGTGGAAGGAGTATATAGAGGGTTTATACAAGGGCGATGTACTTGTGGACAATATTATGGAAATGGAAGAGGATGTAGATGAAGATGAAATGGGAGATAAGATACTGCGTGAAGAGTTTGACAGAGCACTGAAAGACCTGAGTCGAAACAAGGCCCCGGGAGTAGACAACATTCCATTGGAACTACTGATGGCCTTGGGAGAGCCAGTCATGACAAAACTCTACCATCTGGTGAGCAAGATGTATGAGACAGGCGAAATACCCACAGACTTCAAGAAGAATATAATAATTCCAATCCCAAAGAAAGCAGGCGTTGACAGATGTGAAAATTACCGAACCATCAGTTTAATAAGTCACAGCTGCAAAATACTAACACGAATTCTTTACAGACGAATGGAAAAACTGGTAGAAGCGGACCTCGGGGAAGATCAGTTTGGATTCCGTAGAAATGTTGGAACGCGTGAGGCAATACTAACATTACGACTTATCTTAGAAGTCGGTGGCAGGGGTAAAATACAGGGAGCGAAAGGCTATTTACAATTTGTACAGAAACCAGATGGCAGTTATAAGAGTCGAGGGGCATGAAAGGGAAGCAGTGGTTGGGAAAGGAGTGAGACAGGGTTGTAGCCTCTCCCCGATGTTATTCTGTATATTGAGCAAGCAGTAAAGGAAACAAAAGAAAAATTCGGAGTAGGTATTAAAATTCATGGAGAAGAAGTAAAAACTTTGAGGTTCGCCGATGACATTGTAATTCTGTCAGAGACAGCAAAGGACTTGTAAGAGCAGTTGAACGGAATGAACAGTGTCTTGAAAGGAGGATATAAGATGAACATCAACAAAAGCAAAACGAGGATAATGGAATGTAGTCAAATTAAATCGGGTGATGCTGAGGGAATTAGATTAGGAAATGAGACACTTAAAGTAGTAAAGGAGTTTTGCTATTTAGGGAGCAAAATAACTGATAATGGTCGAAGTAGGGAGGATATAAAATGTAGACTGGCAATGGCAAGGAAATCGTTTCTGAAGAAGAGAAATTTGTTAACATCGAGTATAGATTTAAGTGTCAGGAAGTCGTTTCTGAAAGTATTTGTATGGAGTGTAGCCATGTACGGAAGTGAAACATGGACGATAACCAGTTTGGACAAGAAGAGAATAGATGCTTTTGAAATGTGGTGCTACAGAAGAATGCTGAAGATAAGGTGGGTAGATCACGTAACTAATGAGGAGGTATTGAATAGGATTGGGGAGAAGAGAAGTTTGTGGCACAACTTGACTAGAAGAAGGGATCGGTTGGTAGGACATGTTTTGAGGCATCAAGGGATCACAAATTTAGCATTGGAGGGCAGCGTGGAGGGTAAAAATCGTAGAGGGAGACCAAGAGATGAATACACTAAGCAGATTCAGAAGGATGTAGGTTGCAGTAGGTACTGGGAGATGAAGAAGCTTGCACAGGATAGAGTAGCATGGAGAGCTGCATCAAACCAGTCTCAGGACTGAAGACCACAACAACAACATGTCATTATACAGTGTGCCTGTCCTAATAGTCGTCAGATGCATTTTCTCTGGTTCGTATTTCGTCAAAAGTTTGCAATTTAATATTTGCAGTGTGAAGCAATGAAGAAATCGAGAGACTTCCATACTTGTTTATGCGAAATCCTTGAACTTACAGGCGACGATGAGATGGCACAGAACATTCTGGGCCGGCCGCGGTGGCCGAGCGGTTCTAGGCGCTTCAGTCCGGAGCCGCGCGACTGCTACGGTCGCAGGTTCGAATCCTGCCTCGGGCATGGATGTGTGTGATGTCCTTAGGTCAGTTAGGTTTAAGTAGTTCTAACTTGTAGGGGACTGATGACCTCAGATGTTAAGTCCCATAGTGCTCAGAGCCATTTTTTTTAACATTCTGGTGCTGAAACTTAGGAGAACTCACTGTAAAATTTATAACATCTACACAAAAAAATGGGTGTCCATACAAACGAACATCAGCCTCCATAACACAGTTATCAAGTTAGAAGTCTTGTACGCTATCGAAACGGTCACACTCCACAGAAACGGTTATCTAGAGGGTATCCTAATAGCAAAGCGTAAAACACTAAGAAAGGCACTAGACCCCCTAAAGTATAGAAGATGTAAACAGACTGCAATTCCGAAAAACAACTGGAAAACTGTCAAAGCTCGCGGCACTGCAGAAAAAGAAGACTGAAATTTCATGGCCACATTCACGGAGTTCCGGCAACTAGACCCACCCATGAAATTGCGAACTACATAGAACAACTCAAATCCGTGCCCTGGATCCAGCAGGTCAAAAAGGATTTGGAAAAGATTTTCAACAGAAAGGCATAAAATTAGTAAATGGGAAATACTGTACGAGAATGAAATCGCCACCAGACCAGGGACAAAGTGCTCTGAAGAAAGAAACAGAATCCACGGAGAAGAAATGAGGGTCGCTTGGAAACTGTCAAGACAGGAACATACTACCTTTGCTTGTTCCGACAGGGTCCATACTATATACTGTACACAGTACGTACAAAGTATTTCACCGTTCATCTTACACACTTCTAGAGGTTGCAGAAAGTAGGTTGCAGAAAGGAGGTTGCAGATCGGAAAGATCAAGTTTTAACAGGAAACCATGTCATCTAACGACGCCACAGAGCGTCAAAGTTAGAGGCGCCAGCGGCTATATATATATATATATATATATATATATATATATATATATATAAAACTAAATGAAACGCATGACCTCTTTAAGAAGATAAACAGCATCAACCGAGAGTTCAAACCGCGCACGTGGATGGTAGAAGATATAGATGACTCTATTATTACTGACAAGCAATTAGCAAGAGCTAGGTGGAAACAAACAACACTGTGAAACACTGTATTGCAAAGGAAATAACATCGCAGAAGAGAAATGTATGGCATCAAATAAAGAACCCGATATTCTGTACAGTGAAATCGAAAATGTCATCAAGCATCTGAAAAACAACAAATCCCCAGATATAGATGGTATTTCCAGAGAAATGCTGATTGCTATGGGAGTCGAAGGAATGCATGCCCTACATTTAATATGAAATAAGGTGTGGAAAAAGGGAGAATGGCCTAAAGACTGGACTACATCTGTCCTAATTCCTCTGCACAAAAAAGGATCAGTTAGGGACTGCTCCATCTATACGACCATAGCATTAATATCACATGCTAGTAAAGTCCTCCTGCATATAATAAATCAACACCTAAAATATTTTCTGCAGTCTCAGATTTCCGCAGAACAAGGGGGCTTCGTGACAGATAAAGGTACTCGAGGGGTAGTCTTGAATTTAAGGCAGATAATTGAAAAAAATTATGAGTTCTGTGTCCCTGCCTACATCTGCTTCCTAGATTATAAAAGGTCTTTGATTGTGTCACGTGGGACAAGTTGTGGCATGTGCTCAACGAGTCTGGGATTCCAAAACACCTGGTAACCTTACTAAAAGGTCTTTTTAATAGCCACACTGCAACCATAAAAGTAGATGGTGAATATTCGGAATTTTTCTATTTGACAAATGGCGTCAGACAAGGTTCCATACTGTCACCTCAGCTCTACAATATCTATGCAGAGTGTGTAATCAGAAAAGCACTGGCTGGCTGGGACGGTGGGATTTCAATTGGCGGTAGGAAAATCAACAATTTACGCTTCGCAGATGATATTACACTCATAGCAGGAAGAACTTGGTAATCTGTTCTCAAGAGTTTTAAGATATTAGTCTAAACCTTGGCCTAGAGATAAACAAGAAAAAACCAAACTAATGGTTATAAATCGCCAAGGCATCGATCAAAACCAACTTACAGGATTATTAAGGAATCTAGAGATAGTGAGTGATTATGTATCCAGGCTCTCTGATCAATTGCACAGGAAGGTATGATAAGGAGATAAAACGACGAATCATTCTTGGCCGAGCCTCAATCGTCAAACTCATTAAGATATGACAGAATCGGGCAATATTCAAGTCAACGAAGTGTAAGTAGGCTGTTTAGGTTTTTTTATTGGTAACGCCACCTCTGTATGAAAATCACTGGCTGTGCTGTGTGCAGTCTGTGGCTGCTTTGCATTGTTGTAATACTCGCCATTGTAGTGTTAGGCAGCTGGCTGTGAACAGCGCGTAGCGTTGCGCAGTTGGAGGTGAGCCGCCAGCAGTGGTGGATGTGGGGAGAGAGATGGATATATATATATATATATATATATATATATATATATATATATATATATATATATATATATATATGATATCAAGGTAAATACATTGTTTGTTCTCTATTAATATCTTTCATTTGCTAACTATCCCTATTTGTAGTTAGTGCCTTCCATAGTTTGAATCTTTTATTTAGCTGGCAGTAGTGGCGCTTGCTGTATTGCAGTAGTGGGAGTAACCAAGATTTTTGTGAGGTAAGTGATTTGTGAAAAGTACAGGTTAATGTTAGTCAGGGCCATTCTCTTGTAGAGATTATTGAAAGTCAGATTGCGTTGCGCTAAAAATATTGTGCGTCAGTTTAAGCACAGTCCTGTAAAATTGTTCAAAAGGGGACGTTTCAGAAGATGCGCTTGGAAGAAGCATTGGTGTTTGCTGTATTCTTATACGGATGCGAGACCTGGACCGTGAAAGGTAGTGATAAGAGCCGCATTGATGCCTTCGAGACGAGGTGTTGGCGGAGGATGCTACGTCCACCGTGGACACATAAAAGAACAAATGTTTCAACAATAGAAGAACTTAAAATCACAAGATGGTTATTTTATCGTGTCTGACAAAGATACCTTCAGTTCCCTGGGATAATTTAGAGAAGACCATCGAGCAGGGAAAAATTGAGCGCAGAAGACCACGTGGGAGAGCAGCAAACAGATGGTTGGATCGAGCGAAGAAGATTACTAGCCTGCCTCTTCACATGATATTAAGAAAGGCCGAAGATCGCTGTGGATGGAGACATCTGAAGTTTCAACTGTGTAAGAATGAATGAGGAAATGAGGTTCAAATGGCTCTAAGCACTATGGGACTTAACATCTAAGGTCGTCAGTCCCCTAGACTTAGAACTACTTAAATCTAACTAACCTAAGGACATCACATACATCCGAGGCAGAATTCGAACCTGCGACCGAAGCGGTCGCGTGGTTCCAGACTGAAGCGCCTATAACCGCTCGGCCACACCGGCCGGCAGGAAATGAGGTCACGACACTCAGCAATGAGTAAAACGAATAATGATGATGATATGCAGAGTGTTTCCGTGCTGATGTTACAAGCTTTCAGGGAAGATGGAGAAGGATAAATGTATCAATTTGAGGTAAGGGACCCTGAACCGGATAGCGATCGTGAACTCTTGTCTACTAAGCAGACCGCAGTGGTTCAGTAATATTGAGAGCTTGTAACTGTGGTGGCGAGGGCAGATGCAGTAATTCATCCTCCTGCTTTCAGAAACAGACCTACATGGGTGAGTTGTGTGAATGGGACCCCTGTCTTGGAACACAGCATCACCGTTGGGAACACACATTGTACCATGGCATATGTTGTGTATGACTTTGTACACAACAGTATGGAGTGGTGATCTACGGAGTGGCGTGGCAAGAGTCGTCATAGGAACGCTGGAAGGGATCAGAAATGAATAGCGGACGAATTAACACTGTAAACAGTTATAGCCGTGTGTTGGTTAGAAGGATGCCATTTGAGGGCCTATAACCAAACTGTCTGGGTGCTAGAACCACTGGACCTATTCTTGGGGTTATAGTCTGGGTTACGATTTCGTATGACAGCACCCTGACTGCAAAATTTGTACAGCAAGCTGGTGATTAGACCTGGTACGCTACCATTCACGAACAGCATTCCAAGGCGTGTTTTCCTACAGGATAGCGCCCGCCCACACACCGCTGCTGTAGCCCAAGAAGCTCTACAGAGTGCCGACATGTTGCCTTAGGCTGCTCGATCACCGAGGTTTGTTTCCAATCGAGCACAGTACGCTCTGCTACCAATGATACGTGGTACTTACTGGAATTAAGGAAAACGTGGAAGGGAGGACCCACTAATATAACCTTCTTTTCACACAACCTGTTTATTTGACAATATATAGTGTTTTACAGATAATCGCAGCATTTAACAAAATGAACCAACTTGCAAAATTCTTTTGACCTTAAATCTTAAGTTGAATATGCTTTTAATCTTTGCAAAAGAAATCTGAAGCGCTGTATTGCAAAATAGCAAACAATATGGCAATGATTACAAGACGGCCGGGCCTGCAGCCCGCCCGTTATAGGGGAAACAACGGTGTTTACTACCGTGCTAGACACAGTCCGTCTTATTAAATGCCCTTCTGCAACTCATGAAAACTATATAGGCACCATTGATGACAAGAGTGATTCAGTTGCTCAAAACAGTTGAATTAACTTTTAATTTGGAAGCTGTATGTCGAAAGGTTCGGGGTTAAGATGCGCACCAGTGCTCAGAGGTTAAACAGATTAGGAAACATTATGACAATGATAAGGCTTACTTCAAAGCAACCAGTCTCTTAATTTCAAACGGCAACCAAGGTGCGAAAGGATCCCAACAAGTCGCTTCTGACAATTTTATTTTGACTAAAGGCCGGGTGACAGTTGGCTGTTAATATTTTCAAAGTTAAACTGATTGTCAGATATTAAGACCGCTCTGAAGGAACGTCTTAAAACATTGCTTGTGACCACTAATTACAAGAGAACTCACTCGGCGGAACTACGAGATCCAGCTAAAATAGGGTCTTTCAGACATAGAAACGAACAGCTTAGTACAACAGATTGCTCAAATTATAACTAATGACTGAGAAATGCAATTACAATCAAAGAATTGAACCGGTTAACATCTAAATTTACCCACAAGATCGCTGTTTTGTTTAACGGCAACCTGTGCCTTATTACGATTGTTCCAGGTGTATTTACGACCGAGAGCTGATTAATTAGAACATCAATGATCGGCTACAATCCAGAAAGGAAAGACAATATAACAGCAGGACAAATTTTCAAACGACAACTCGTCTCTTACAAGGGAACCTCCCCATCGCACTCCCCTCACATTTAGTTATAAGTTGGCACAGTGGATAGGCCTTGAAAAACTGAACACAGATCAATAGAGAAAACAGGAAGAAGTTGTGTGGAACTACGAAAGAAATTAGTAAAATATACAAACTGAGTAGTCCATGCGAAGATATGCAACATCAAGGACACTAGGAGTCAAGGAGCGCCGTGGTCCCGTGGTTAGCGAGAGCAACTACGGATCAAGGGGTCCTAGGTTCAAGTCTTCCCTTGAGTAAAAAGTTTAATTTTTTTTAAATTTTCGGTTTATGTGACCAACTCTTATGTTTTCATCACTTTTTTGTGAGTGATTGTCACATCCACAAGGAAACCTAAATCGGGCAAGGTAGAAGAATCTTTTTACCCATTCGCTAAGTGTACAAGTTAGGTGGATCGACAACATATTCCTGTCATGTGACGCACATGCCGCCGTCACCAGTGTCGTATAGAATATATCAGACGTGTTTTCCCGTGGAGGAATCAGTTGACCTCTGACCTTTCGATCAAATGTTTTCGGTTCCCATTGGAGACGCACGTCCTTTCGTCTACTAACCGCACGGTTTTGCGGTGCGGTCGCAAAACACAGACAATTAACTTATTACAGTGAACAGAGACGTCAATGAACGAACGGACAGATCATAACTTTGCGAAAATAGAGAAAGTAAAATTTTCAGTCGAGGGAAGACTTGAACCAAGGACCTCTCGTTCCGCAGCTACTCACGCTAACCACGTGACCACGGCGCTCCTCAGATCACATCCTCCTTGATGTTGCCTATCTGGCACATGGACTACTCAGTGTGTATATTTTACTAATTTTTTTCACGGTTCCACACAACTTCTTCCTGTTTTCTCGATTGATCTGTGTTCAGTTTTTCAAGGCCTATCCACTGTGCCAACTTATAACTAAATCTGAGGGGGGTGCGATGGGGACGTTCCCTTGTTAGAACAATACTGCTGCCTATATTTACGACCAAAGAGCCGATCGAGTAAAACTCTGTGGGGCGGGTACAAACCAGAGACTAATAAGGAAGACAGGTAGACAATGAAACAAATCACCACGAGGATTACAGAATGTTACTCTCCTTTATCAGCGAGCGGTTCTATGGATCCACGGTGAGCCGCAGCGATTACTGAGTGGTGCCGATGAAAGCCAGGTAGAAGGGAGCAGCCAGGCCACGAGGTCGTCCGACATAAATGTTGCCAACCAACGGACGAGACGTCGACCTGCTGCTTGTAGTCGACGCTGACCCCGGTGAAGTACTCCTGTATCTTCGCTCTAGGCCCTCCTTGCGCAGGTCGTGGTTTCGGCCGCTCGGACCTCATGACCACCTTTTGTCGCGACGCTTCCGCCAATCCCGAAAACTTTTGCCTCCCTTTCTCATCTCTGCGAACCCCGTATATACCGGGTGATCAAAAAGTCAGTATAAAATTGAAAACTTAATAAGCCACGGAATAATGCAGATAGAGAGGTAAAAATCGACACACATGCTTGGAATGACATAGGGTTTTATCAGAACAAAAAAAAAAACAAAAAAAATAACAAGGTATTGCTAGACGCGTGAAAGATCTCTTGCGCGCGTCGTTTGGTGATGATCATGTGCTCAGCCGCCACTTTCGTCATGCTTGGCCTCCCAGGTCCCCAGACCTCAGTCCGTGCGGTTATTGGCTTTGGGGTTACCTGAAGTCAAAAGTGTATCGTGATCGGCCGACATCTCTAGGGATGCTGAAAGACAACATCCGACGCCAATGCCTCACCATAACTCCGGACATGCTTTACAGTGCTGTTCACAACATTATTCCTCGACTACAGCTATTGTTGAGGAATGATGGTGGACATATTGAGCATTTCCTGTAAAGAACATCATCTTTGCTTTGTCCTACTTTGTTATGCTTGTAAGGTGTCAGGCAAATCCAACACCTTCCATGAAAACCCTGACATGATAAGAAAATCCAGTAGTATGTCACATAGCTCCGAATAAATCGTGACATTAAATTAACCAAAGTAATACGAGTAACGAGTGAGCAAATGGAATACCACAGACTAACACAAGAATGCCTAAATGCGTGTCAAACCTTCCCACCGTGAGACAGACGCAGTTCCGAGGGGAGAAACGAGAACAGAAGCCAAGAGCAGAACCGTGTTAAGCGAGAAGGCCCTACGATAAGGGACGGACACCCACGTCGCCAGCTAACCGCTACGACCACACCACCCGCAAGTTTTAGCGTGAGACTTTTTCGCGTCTCTGTTACGTTAGGACCACCCCCCAGCCCATATTAAAAGATAGAGCCCTCCAGAAGAACAGTATAGATCTTACGATAACGCTAAAAGGACCACACCAGCTGCAAGTTTTAGCGTGAGACTTTTTCGCTTCTCTGTTACGTTGCAAACTTTAAAAACATTGCCCCACCACGAAAAGTATAACGTTTCTCATTGGATAGACAGAATTTTTGTAGGCGGAGCTTAAGGTTAACATTGAGACCCTGATTGGTCAGATGAAAACACAGCCAGATAGTTTTTTTTTTAACCAACTTCGGTAAATTGTAGCAATGAGAAGTTAGGAGGGAGTTGCTTCCGAGAGGGCGAGCTGGACGGAGCTGCGCCGGCCGCCGCCCCCTGACGAACACCGACAAGGTAATGAACGCACGCGATGCCGCATTTTTGAGCGCATAAGGCTTCACTCAGAACTGCAGAAATCTCATCTGTTACATCCCCTTTACGTAATACTAGTGTCGATCGTCAATTAAAGCTCATGGTGTTCACATTTGCCACTTGAAGTAAAAATCTGAAACGCGATGATTTTTCTGTTACATAGTTATTGAGAAGCCACATCAGCCACTGTAATTTACGACAAGTTAGATAAGAAATTAAAGATAATTGAGGGTCACTGTAGACCATTTTGATAGTTTTCTCACTTGTGAAACTTAATTTAAACCTAGATTATAGATGTGATATGGCATAGGTCATCCTTCGATCCATTGTAGAACTTGGAAACCCATTCAGGGAATATTCATTCACATTTTTGTTGAATGCAGTTGGTTTTTACCATCCTGTATTAAAACATTTCCTTTTATCAACAGTGCAATTTATAAACGATGTTTTGTGAGTAGAATAAAATTTCCAATGGAAAACTTAACTGCTTTTTCGACGTTATTTTACCAGCTAACTAAAAATAGGAAATCCTTGAACCCCTTCCACTAAATTTAGTCAGTATTAAGATTCTTTTACAGGGAGTGCAGTGGAGCTGACGCTGAAATCATTAAGTATTTGGTTATATCATCGCTAGTCTCACTGAACTCTTCTGAATTCTACATGTCATGTGTGGTCCCAGGTTCAAACTAGTCAATTCCCTAAAATACACGCTCAGAGCGTCATTGCGCGAAAGTGGTAGGGAGACACGATATAGAACAAACAGACACCATGCAGAATGTTTAGAAAATGGCGACCCTGCCAGGATGGTAAAATACCATGATTGAAGGTCGACCACATGCCTAACTAGGTCAGAAAAATATCCTGTTGAAAAATTTTCGTAGTATAAATTTTTTTTTCTAAAGTTATACATAGTCGAAAACAGTAGCTGCAGCGATAGATAGTAAAAGTATTCAATAGAAAGTGTGTCTGGTAGAGACAATAGCATAATTAAGTGATGAATTTTAAAAATTGTTAGAATTAAGTTTTCTCCTCAATGCAAGCGCACAGGTGGCGGATACGTCGTTGACAAGTTGGTTCTGACTCAACAAGTAAGTGAATGGATTGTCAGTCTTGGTAGTGTCAAGTCGTGGGAACAAAAAGTTTATGAAACACGTGAGATCGTATGAGCGCATGTTGACGCGAAGTAGGGCGCGTGAATTGCTTTTAAAACAGAAAATAAGGGATTCGGAAAGATTAGCAATGGCAGATCGAGACCTTGATCGAATTGAGGTAGAGACCCAGCATGAAAATAGACAGAGAATAGAGGACAGTACAATAGACGATGCAGTATCGCGAGAAATAGGACATATAACGCACCATAACGAGGATAATGTACGTCAAGGCACAGAAAACCTAGGTCAGCATACGACAGAGGAGCAGGAAAGTAAAGAGACAGTCGATGAGGATTCTAACTTGCGTCTTGAATACGTAGAACCCATAGTACAAGTAATCAGAGCTCCCTCACCACAGAGTACAAGGAATGCGAGCAGAAACGTGTCACAGCACAGTTCAATGCAATCGGTTGCGAATCAACACTTGGGCGAAAACACAGAGCGTAGGACGTCGGAAGAAAACGCAATAGGACCCACCAATCTGGCAGAATTATTACAATTAATGACGGAAACCATGACAAGACAAAATAAAGAAATTGCGAAACAAATTAAAATTCAGAATGCAGAAATGACGAAACAAAATGCAGAAACGACGAAACAAATTGCAGAAACCACGAGACAAATGCGTGAGATTAAAGAACAAAACAAAAAAATTCAGTTACACCTAAGTCATATTGAAGACGAGGCAAAAGAATCTCGAGAAGTGATAGGAAACTTAATAACAGGTCACAATCAATTGAGAACAGACATTGACAAGGTACAAGTGGACGTACAAACATTGCGTAATGACATTCAGGACGAGATCAAAATAGTACGCAACAACACCCAGGGAGAAGTCAAGAAACTAGAGAAACAGATAAACGAAATTACTACACAAGCAGCAGGTACAGCGCGTGAAATTGTTGAAAACAGCGTGTTACACAAACGTATCACGAAAGCAGGGCTGAAAAGATATGATAACCGCATAGTCAAAATAGAAGCGCAAACGAAGCGAAAGTTTCAGAAATTGCGAACAGAGTTGTTGCAAACCATTGAAGAGCGTAGTGAACAGGATCTAACAAGCACAGAGTCTGCAACCACATCCGTATCTGTAACAGCACCGGAAAAACAAGCAATTAACGAAGATATTACGCATTTGCGATTCCAATCACAGGCGGAAAGTAACATACGTGAAATCAGACAGCCTGCACAGCAACAAACACGTTTCGAAATTCTTGATGAAGAAACGTCATCACAAACACATGCGGAACCACAAATGTATGTTTCAAGACAGTTTGGATCGTGCAATGAAGCAGCAAGATTAGCCAGACAAGATACCGAACCAATACCTGACAATGGAAAGCCAGGTCGCGAAGAGGACAGTGCAATGCATTCAGCTACACGTTCGCAACCGATGGAAGAAAATTATTGCGTACCACTCCAACGATACTACGCAAGGGTAGGCGAAAGTTACAGTGGACAATATCCAATGGATCTACCACAACCGGAAAGAACGACTGGAGAAATGATCAGAAACAAAAGTGGCGTAGAATCGCGAATTTCATATGGAACTATGACGAAGTACGGCAACGATCATTTCCACACAGTCAGAAAATTTCAACACTTTCGAGAAGGAAACTCATTACATCCACGAACTTTTATTGATCAATTCCGAGTAGGATTACCAGAACACTGGACGTTAGCACACAAATTAGACTTTATATGTGCACACATGTCAGGAACAGCCGCAGAAACCATGCAGAATGTTGCAGCGACATGCCGATCCTACGAAGATTTCAGAGAGAAGTTTCTCTCACGATATTGGTCCAGCGAAGCACAGAACAGAGTGAAGTACGAATTATTACAGAACCCATATTTTGAAAATTCAGGAGAGAAGAGTCCCGTGAAATTTTTCGAATTAATGGCAAAGAAAAATCAATGCTTAGATGTACCATACAGTGACGGAGAGTTGATTAAATTATGCGCGATGAAGCTACCATTGAAATACCAGCAATCATTAGTAGGTCGCGGAGACAATGACGTCGAAGCATTTAAAGGTATTCTAAGGAAACTAGAGTTCATATTTTCGGAAGATGACGCAAGGAAAAGAAGCGCACGTGAAAACGAAAGCAAAAAGCGGTGGAATCCACAAGACACAGTACGAAGAAACTATAATTACGAACCATGTGATAACTTCACACCAAGAAACGACAATAGATTTCAACAGAGAACCGGTTATGGATTTAGAAGAGAATATGGCAATAACTATAATTCACCCAGCAACGGCAACAACTATTACAGAGGGAATAACGACAACCGGAACGGGTACTGGAGAACCAATAGACCGACAAATTATCAACAAAGAAACCGCTATCAACAAGCTGAACAAGAAAAGAGAATAAAGATAGAAGAGGTGGAGGTAAGACCACCAAACCCCGATAAACGTTCGAATTGACAGCTAAGCGCCCGTGCCAAAGAGAATGACGCACCGACCCAGGACAATTGCAGCACCTTGAACAGAGAAGTAAAAATCTTATCACGAGAAGAGAAGAAGGAAGAAACAAATCCGCAGGGACCAGATGTAAACGAAGACAAGAAAATAACAATATCATGTTGGGACGAAATTAATTGGGAGAATACTGACGAGGAAGATGAATTACCAGAGGCATACACAACGAATGTAGGAGGAAAGGACGAAGTAATGAGTATTGCAGAGCTATTTGAGATGGAAACCAGGGAAAGCGAATTCAATGAGGATAATGCGCAGTCGACAGAAGTCGAAAATAAGTTACGAGTGGGCACACAACCCAACGTATATAATGATGGAAGTTATGAAGCGATAATTAGAGCATTTAGATGCGATTATGTGGAAGTAGCGACGAAGAAGGAGAAGATAGACGAGGATGAGGAAAAAGTAGAGGATGTTGAAGAATGCGTAAATGAAGGAAGAAATAGAGAAGAGGACATAAAAGAGAGAGAAGTAGCAGTCGAAGCTTATCCTACAGAAAGTTCGAATTCACAAGGGAAATTCCTAAAAAGACTCATGTATGATTCAGTGGAGGATTCGTTGATGCAAGAAGAAGAAGAACAGGACCAACCCTTTCAAATTCAAGCAATTGTGAAGGCCATGGTAAAGCATATCCCAGTCAATATTGCAATTGATAGCGTAAGTGAACTGACTGCGATCTCAGAAAATTTATTCATGCAGTGTAATGCCAATGAGGGATTGCCAGTTCTCAAAACACGTAAGATTAAAGTAAGAGGTCCTATTAGAAACAATGCTGCGGAAGTTACGAGACAAACAAGGTTAACTCTTTCGTGCCAAGGTCAAAAGATCGAAGTCAACTTCGTGATTATACCTAAACTAACTGTAGATTTGATTATAGGTGCAGATTTTTTAAATGAGAGGCGAGCGATAATAGATATGGGGAAAGGTAGCGTAACATTCGGGAATTTCACACTTCTCTTTGAGCAAAAGCTAAAATTAGAAGAAATGCCAGTCATAAACAAACAATTAAGAATGACGCGAGATAAAGAGGATGAAGAATTAGAATGGTATGCACAAAAGGGGGAATCGCCTCAACTCATGTTAGAAGTCCATAAAGAAATCGACGAAAAATTGCAAGAAGTTCAAGGTATTTCGGAACACAGTAAAAGAGAATTAGAGGGTATTTTACGAGATAAAGCAGAGGTATTTTTACCTAAGACTGGCAGTATTAAACACTTTCAGTACAAGTTTGAAGTAAAACAGCACAAACCATTTAGAGTGCCACCCTATACAATCCCATTAAGCTACAAGAATAAAGTATTCCAGGAGATATCTAAAATGTTAGATGACGATATTATTGAACCAGCTACCTCCACATATAACAGCCCGCTCCATATTGTACAAAAACGAGATGGGAGCATCAGGTTAGTGCTTGATTCCAGACAGATCAACACAATCATAATCACTGAGACAGATCGCCCAGAAAAATTAGAGGAATTGATACAAAACTTCCACAGTGCTATTTTCATCAATTGATTTACGGAGTAGTTTCTGGCAAATAGAATTTGCCCAGAATGTAGAAAATTTGCAGCATTTATCGTATTCGGTAGATGTTACCAGTTTAAACAATTGCCATTTGGTTTAAACATATCATCAGCAGCGTTTATTAGAGTATTTAATACTATACTCAGTCCTGAAATTTTACAAAAAATTACTTGTTATGTTGATGATGTGATTATAGCAGATCCCTCTTGGGAACATCACAACGACACATTAAATCAGTTTTTACAGATCATGAAAGAGCATGGGGTCACAGTAAATATAACAAAATCCAAATTTGGAAGGCGAGAGGTCAAATTTCTAGGACACATAATTTCCGAGAAAGGAGTAATGCCCGACCCAGTAAAACTTACGGCAATCAAAGAATTCTGTACTCCATATAATAAGAAAACTCTCAGAGGATTTCTAGGTCTCACCGGATTCTATAAAAAATTTATTTGGATCGACTCTCTCGCAACACCACGCCTATGTGCATTGACTGGAAAAAACACGCCATGGGCATGGGATCAACAAGCCAATGAAGAATTTTTAAAAGTGAAAAACGCACTAACAACAGCACCGATTTTAGCACATCCTGATCTAACACAAAATTTTTGTATGGCCACTGATAGCGCGAAAACAGGTTTAGGAGTTGTTTTATTCCAAGAATACGAACAGGCAGGGCTAATGTCATATAGAACAATTGCATTTGCCAGTCGGGTACTCACAAAAAGCGAGAAAAACTATTCAGTAAGGGAGCTGGAAGCATTGACCATTGTATGGGGCTTCCAACGTTTTCGATACTTCCTATTCGGAAGAAAATCAAAAGTATACACTGACCACAAAGCATTAGAATTTCTGTTATCCGCCAAACTAACTCATGGGAGGTTAGCCAGATGGATGTTAATACTACAAGAATTTGACTTCACTATTACACACTTACCAGGACCAGCGAATGTATTAGCAGATGCTTTATCACGATGTCCACAGGGTGCATCCCATAACATAGGTTTGGAAGCAGCAGAAGACCAGTTTACAATGTACTATATGAAACAAGTACCTTTCGAAAACTACATTACGACAGCATTGAAAAACATAGGCAAAGAACAGGACAAGGATCCCAAAATACTAGGAATCAAACACAAGTGGAGAAGTAAGGATTTTCCAGACATTCGATAGCACTATCTCGTAAAAAACTATGTTTTACTTTTTAGACGAAATGTTGCAACGAATGAATGGTTAATTTATATCCCAGATGAACTAATAAATAAGTACATATGGTATACACATTTAAGTAATGGCCACTTTGGACCAAAGAAATGCTTTTTAAAAATAAACAAGCCATTTTCCTAATATGGAAAGACGAATTAGAACAGTATTAGTCAAATGCAAAAAATGTTTGAGGGCAAAACACGTCACTTTCCAAACCAAACAACCAATGTTTCCAATAATCCCTAAAAGATTAAAACAAATAGCTGCAACAGATTTGATGGGGCCCCTCCCACGCACAAAAATGGATATATTTTCATATTTGTCGTTTTGGAACTTACTTCTAAATATGTTACCTTGACACCATAAAAATGGGCAACAGGTCTTTCTATAAGTAAAACATTTAGACAAGATTTTCTCAGACAAGTAGGTTGAGTGGAACAAATAATTTCGGATAATGGCCCACAATACAAATCAGTGCAATGGCAGAGCACGTTAAAACAACACAAAATAAAACCCATCTATATATCTAAGTACAAACCTAGCGTAAAACCAGCAGAACGATCTATGAAGGACATAGGCACTTTATGCCGATTATATGCAGGCAAAAGACACAACACTTGGGATATATACCTTACAGATTTTCATGAAGTAATAAATGAAATGCCACATAGCACTAGACTACTACCTCCAGTTACTGTAGTTAAAAATATTGAACCCCCAAACATAACCAGAGAAAATATTAGATTTCCTATTGTACCACGCAGACAGCACAAACAAGTCATAGCAACAGCACTCTCCATCATCAGAAAGGCAGCCATTAAAAGAAAAGAAAGAGGAGATAGAACAGCAATTAAAAGAACATTCTCAGTTGGTCAGAAAGTATTTGTAAAAACACACCATCTCTCCAGCAAACAGAAACACAAAATACATAAGTTTTACGCTACATACAAAGGAGCTGTCATAATTAGCCGAATTGCTCATGATAATGCTGTGGAACTAATGAACCCAAAAACAGGCGAAACCATAGGACTTCACCATGTGAGCCATATCAAAAAGTTTGAAGATTAACTTTATTACTGGTAAATAATCAGCACAATATTTCAAGATTATGTTGCAGAAAATATAGTCAGGAGAAAGAAGAATGAAGAGAGAGGAAGGTGGGAAAAAGAAAGTAGTTTCAATAATAACACCAATAGTACCATAGATTAAGGTGAAGGGATAAAGCGTAGATAGTCTAACAGCATGAAATACTAAAATGCTATACACCACGACACAACACAAAAATAAAAAACCAATTTTAGGTTTCTTGTATAAGTTAAGACTCAAAATATCTTAGAATTGTAACATGGAAAGGGCGCCGAAATTTGTAAAGCTTTTTAAGAAGGCGTAAAACAATGTAGGTACTAGACATATGTTAGATGATTATAAGTAAAACTTTTTGTAAGAACCATTGTAAAAACTCCAGCAAAGACCAGATGCAACGACCCACAAGTTGCAATGCGAGAAGTATCGAGAAAGAAAAGGACGTAATTAGCAAGACACGATTCCTACAAGGCAGAAGTGTCGAGAGAAGGGAAAGGACAGTGAGACCAACAGAAGGCCCTTGTAACTGGTGGGCAATAAATCTAACCGCTAGGCGGAACCCAGCTGGGATGGAACACCCACACAGTAGCGGAGCCCTGCAGAGACGCGATGGGACGCCGAACGCCAGATGGGTCTCTGAGCGCCCCCACTCAGCGGAGCGAGCAAACAAACGGCCCGACGAGAAGACCGCTTGGGCAAGCCACCACTGGCAAAAAATACGTGTAAAAGTCAACTACCGCTATTAAACAGCACACTGATGCACGAAACTAAAGAAAACGTCCACAAAGTAAAAATGACATGCCCAAACAATTTATCAAACTCTTACTAAGAGGAGAACTTCAAAGCGACTAGTTATCAATAAATATTTCCATCCTGCCCAAAGAAGAACCAAGAATCAAGTAAGAAGCAGAGAAAAAGCAGGAAGAACAGAAGTTGAAGATTCGCAAGATTGAGACCAAGAAAGAAGATGGGTGAAGAATAGACGAAATACCTTCCCACATACCTATCCTATTGTAAACTAGTCGTCTGCGAAGTATTACAACGAAAAATGACCGCTTTCAGCGACACATAACGATGACTTTTACACATACAAAGCCAGTAAACCACGAGATTCTGCACTCACAGCTCCATTCCATTATGGGACCTCCACAACAGCAGTACACACTTGCAAAGCCAACAAGGAACAACGAACGAAGCTGTACATCAAATACTTGCCCACATCCATCTCGCTCAAGTCCATCACCTCCGAGCAAAAACATTCGCCAACTTCATGCTTAAACATTCATAGGATTGTGTGAATGTGTGAAATCAAATTATGTGATGTAGGAATTATGCAAAAGAAACGTGTGAAAAACTAAGTAAGTTAAGCACACCAGACAGATAATAAACTACAAAATAACAGTCATTGACTATGGACTTCAACAAAAAATAGACTATCGATAAAAATAAGTAATTAGTTCTGAAATGGACAGTTTATAAAGAACAAAAGTAAGGCATAATAAACACTAAAACTATATGCCACTTATTTTCTCCTCATAAAAATAAAAGAATATCTATATTTTACTTATTTTCTCCTTATAAAAATAAAGAATAAAAAATGATCTTGTTGGATGTTTTCCCTTTTTTTAACATATGTACCATTAGTTAGGATAATATCTCAATACTTCTGTATGTATATTTCTTTGTCAAAGCAATTCTTGGAAATAATTCTTATTTGTTAGTGTAACAATGTTGAAATGAGCGTCTAGAAACAAAAACATTTTACTTGTACATGGTATATAGAAAATGTGTTAGGAATAGATTTTACTTAATTATTACATTTATAAAAACAATATTTCTAAGAAAATCGATGTGAAAGACTCCTCACTTTCGATAACAAACTTCTTAAAAAACAAATGTGGCTGAACAGTAGGCAACAAAATTTAGATAAAGCAATATTTTTTGACTGACTTAGACAACGATTCAATCATTGCCTAACTTCAGTGCAAAAATTAAGTTCGAAGGGTGGTGATATGTAAGGTGTCAGGCAAATCCAACACCTTCCATTAAAACCCTGACATGATAAGCAAATCCAGTAGTATGTCACATAGCTCCGAATAAATCGTGACATTAAATTAACCAAAGTAATACGAGTCACGAGTGAGCAAATGGAATACCACAGACTAACACAAGAATGCCTAAATGCATGTCATACCTTCCCACCGTGAGACAGACGCAGTTCCGAGGGGAGAAACGAGAACAGAAGCCGAGAGCAGAACCATGTTAAGCGAGAAGGCCCTACGATAAGGGACGGACACCCATGTCGCCAGCTAACCACTACAACCACACCACCCAAGTTATTAGCGTGAGACTTTTTCGCGTCTCTGTTACGTTAGGACCACCCCCCAGCCCATGTTAAAAGCTAGAGCCCTCCAGAAGAACAGTATAGATCTTACGATAACACAAAAAGGGCTACACCACCCGCAAGTTTTAACGTGAGACTTTTTCGCGTCTCTGTTACGTTAGGACCACCCCCCAGCCCATGTTAAAAGATAGAGCCCTTCAGAAGAACAGTATAGATCTTACGATAACGCTAAAAGGACCACACCAGCTGCAAGTTTTAGCGTGAGACTTTTTCGCTTCTCTGTTATGTTGCAAACTTTAAAAACATTGCCCCACCACGAAAAGTATAACGTTTCTCATTGGATAGACAGAATTTTTGCAGGCGGAGCTTAAGGTTAACATTGAGACCCTGATTGGTCAGATGAAAACACAGCCAGATAGTTTTTTTTAACCAACTTCGGTAAATTGTAGTAAGGAGAAGTTAGGAGGGAGTTGCTTCCGAGAGGGCGAGCTGGACGGAGCTGCGCCGGCCGCCGCCCCCTGACGAACACCGACAAGGTAATGAACGCACCCGATGCCGCATTTTTGAGCGCATAAGGCTTCACTCAGAACTGCAGAAATCTCATCTGTTACATCCCCTTTACGTAATACTAGTGTCGATCGTCAATTAAAGCTCATGGTGTTCACATTTGCCACTTGAAGTAAAAATCTGAAACGCGATGATTTTTCTGTTACATAGTTATTGAGAAGCCACATCAGCCACTGTAATTTACGACAAGTTAGATAAGAAATTAAAGATAATTGAGGGTCACTGTAGACCATTTTGATAGTTTTCTCACTTGTGAAACTTAATTTAAACCTAGATTATAGATGTGATATGGCATAGGTCATCCTTCGATCCATTGTAGAACTTGGAAACCCATTCAGGGAATATTCATTCACATTTTTGTTGAATGCAGTTGGTTTTTACCATCCTGTATTAAAACATTTCCTTTTATCAACAGTGCAATTTATAAACGATGTTTTGTGAGTAGAATAAAATTTCCAATGGAAAACCTAACTGCTTTTTAGACGTTATTTTACCAGCTAACTAAAAATAGGAAATCCTTGAACCCCTTCCACTAAATTTAGTCAGTATTAAGATTCTTTTACAGGGAGTGCAGTGGAGCTGACGCTGAAATCATTAAGTATTTGGTTATATCATCGCTAGTCTCACTGAACTCTTCTGAATTCTACATGTCATGTGTGGTCTGACGTCTCCTTACCAGCAACAGGTCCCAGGTTCAAACTAGTCAATTCCCTAAAAAACACGCTTAGAGCGTCGTTGCGCGAAAGTGGTAGGGAGACACGATATAGAACAAACAGACACCACGCAGAATGTTTAGATGCTAATTATTGCTATTCTGATCAGACTGAGTGCCATCTGTCGGACATTTTGTGAACTTTTGTATTTTGTTGGTTCTAATAAAACCCAATGTCATTCCAAGCATGTGTGTCAATTTGTACCTCTCTATGTACATTATTCTGTGATTTATTCAGTTTTCAAATTTATACTGACTTTTTGATCACCCGGTTTATCGGCAAGCAAAGACCGTCTAAGGACACAACCCACAGATACCAACTCTTCCTCATAGGTATTGGCAATGAGGCTTCAAGAGGGATAGTCGATGCTACACCTGAGCGAGTGGCGCGAGACAGAACAGTCTACAAAATCAATGGCGCCACGTCTCATATGGGACATCATCGAACGACAGCTCCAACGTCATCCACAAACAGCATTAACCGTCCCTGTATTGACAGACCAAGTACAACAGGCATGGAACTCCTTCCCACAAATAGACATCCGGCACCTGTACAGTACACTGCATGTACGTTTGCACTCTTGCGTTCAACATTTTGGTGGTTACACCGGTTATTAATATACCAACATTTCACATTTGCTATGGCTTATGTCGAGCTTGCAATATTAAGCACTTAAATACGTTATCTAGAAAAATGTGTTGCTGTAATTTCATTATCCTAAATTAGTTATTTTTTGATGATGCTTCCCACGCCCGGGTTCCCGGGTTCGATTCCCGGCGGGGTCAGGGATTTTCTCTACCTCGTGATGGCTGGGTGTTGTGTGATGTCCTTAGGTTAGTTAGGTTTAAGTAGTTCTAAGTTCTAGGGGACTGATGACCTAAGATGTTAAGTCCCATAGTGCTCAGAGCCATTTGAACCATTTTTTTTTTTTTTTTTTTTTTTTGATGATGCGATTTTTTTCCGCCAGTGTAGAACAGGTTAGTGCTTTCAGATATCTGCGCAGCATAATTACGGAAAGGCATTTAATAACAAACACAGGCTTCTATGGTGGTGCGTCGACAGGAACCTAAGGAAGAAACTGACGAAGTGCTTTATATGGAGCGCGGCATTATACATGGACACTGACGAAAGACGAAGAGAGAAGACTAGACGCACCTGAGATGTGGATTTGGAGGTGGATGGAAGGGTTGTATGGGTAGACAAAGTCAGAAATGAGGAGCTGTTGAGAAGAAAGGGGGAAGAGAGGGAAATTTTAAAGGTAAACAGGAACAGAAAACACATTTGACTTAGACATTGGATGAGAAGATATCATTTAGTGATGGATGCTACGGAAGACGAAGAAGTGGACGCAGAAAATATGAGATGATGCATAATATAAGAATCGGAAACAATTATGAGGAAACGAAGAGGGTAGCAGATGACAAGACTGCAAGAAAAGCTACATGTGAAGACCTGCGCTAGGCCAGAACACTGATGATGATGATGGTAACAGGGCAAGTGGAATGTACTATAAACAAAGTAACTATTGAATAACAGGGTTGCTGCTGGGCTAAATCACCTAGAAAAGAACGAAAGGAACTTCGGTTGACCTTCATGTCAAGGTTCGATCGGTAAAGCTGCACCATTAAACAAAAATTCATTAATATTACATTAAGAACCCGAAACAGCAAAGAAAGTTTGCTCTTGCGATTATCCTAAGATACTCACTCTTACTCCCCTTCTGTTTCTTAACTAAATATCTGTACTGGTAGTACATCCTACAAACACACTGGTGCGCAAAACTTAAGGGCGAAAGTAAATTTCGCATGCTAGGTGTAGTGGACTGACAAGGCAGCCAGTCCACAGTGACGGGTAGCCGAAAGGGCACACGTACACACACGCCGACTGGCGCGAAGTCTGGAACAGGATTCGTAATGAATGTGATAAAGAAAAGAACGTAGCTACTAGAACACTTAACTTTTATATCGTCCTTTGGTATACAGCATTCTTGATGATACAAGTGAGACTATCTTGAGATACATGCAATGGTACAAATGGCGCCTTGCTAGGTCGTAGCCATTAACTTAGCTGAAGGCTATTCTAACTGTCTCTCGGCAATTGAGAGAAATGCTTCGTACGTGTAGTCGCTAGCAATGTCGTCCGTACAACTGGGGCGAGTGCTAGTCAGTCTCTCGAGACCTGCCGTGTGGTGGCGCTCGGTCTGCGATCACTGCCAGTGGCGACACGCGGGTCCGACATGTACTAATGGACCGCGGCCGATTTAAGCTACCACCTAGCAAGTGTGGTGTCTGGCGGTGACACCACACTAGGTCACTGCCAAATCACGCAGCTAGATGGAACTTGGACCTTACATAGAATCAAAGAACTTCTACATCTACATCTACATACATACTCCGAAATCCACCATACGGTGCGTGGCGGAGGGTACCTCGTACCACAACTAGCATCTTCTCTGCCTGTTCCACTCTGAAACAGAACGACGGAAAAATGACTGCCTATATTCCTCTGTACGAGCCCTAATCTCTCTTATCTCATCTTTGTGGTCTTTCCGCGGAATGTAAGTTGGTGGCAGTAAAATTGTACTGCAGTCAGCCTCAAATGCTGGTTCTCTAAATTTCCTCAGTAGCGATTCACGAAAAAAACGCCTCCTTTCCTCCAGAGACTCCCACCCGAGTTCCTGAAGCATTTCCGTAACGATAGCGTGATGATCAGACCTACCAGTAACAAATCTAGCAGCCCACCTCTGAATTGCTTCTATGTCCTCCCTCAATCCGGCCTGATAGGGATCCCAAACGCTCGAGCAGTACTCAAGAATAGGTCGTATTAGTGTTTTATAAGCGGTCTCCTTTACAGATGAACCACATCTTCCCAAAATTCTACCAATGAACCGAAGACGACTATCTGCCTTCCCCACAACTGCCATTACATGTTTGTCCCACTTCATATCGCTCTGCAATGTTACGCCCAAATATTTAATCGACGTGACTGTGTCAAGCGCTACACTACTAATGGAGTATTCAAATATTACGGGATTCTTTTTCCTATTCATCTGCATTAATTTACGAGGTGCATTCAAGTTCTAAGGTCTCCGATTTTTTTTTCTCCGGACTGGAAAGAGATAGAAACATGCGCATTGTATTAAAATGAGGCCGCGTTCATTGTCAATACGTCCCAGAGATGGCAGCACTGTACGGCAGATGGAATTTTACCGCCAGCGGCGAGAATGAGAACTGTTTTAAATGCTTAAAATGGCGACGTTTTCCTTACTTGAACAGCGTGCAATCATTCGTTTTCTGAATTTGCGTGGTGTCAAACCAATTGAAATTCATCGACAGTTGAAGGAGACATGTGGTGATGGAGTTGTGGATGTGTCGAAAGTGCACTCGTGGGTGCGACAGTTTAATGAAGGCAGAACATCGTGTGACAACAAACCAAAACAACCTCGGGCTCGCACAAGCTGGTCTGACGACATGATCGAGAAAGTGGAGAGAATTGTTTTGGGGGATCGCTGAATGACTGTTGAACAGATCGCCTCCAGAGTTGGCATTTCTGTGGGTTCTGTGCACACAATCCTGCATGACGACCTGAAAATGCGAAAAGTGTCATCCAGGTGGGTGCCATGAATGCTGACAGACGACCACATGGCTGCCAGTGTGGCATGTTGCCAAGCAATGTTGACGTGCAACGACAGCATGAATGGGACTTTCTTTTCGTCGGTTGTGACAATGGATCGGACGTGGATGCCATTTTTCAATCCAGAAACAAAGCGCCAGTCAGCTCAATGGAAGCACACAGATTCACCGCCACCAAAAAAATTTCGGGTAACCGCCAGTGCTGAAAAAATGATGGTGTCCATGTTCTGGGACAGCGAGGGCGTAATCCTTACCCATTGCGTTCCAAAGGGAACTACGGTAACAGGTGCATCCTACGAAAATGTTTTGAAGAACAAATTCCTTCCTGCACTGCAAAAAAAGGGCTGCGCGTGTGCTGTTTCACCAAGACAACGCACCCGCACATCGAGCTAACGTTACGCAACAGTTTCTTCGTGATAACAACTTTGAAGTGATTCCTCATGCTCCCTACTCACCTGACCTGGCTCCTAGTGACTTTTGGCTTTTTCCAACAATGAAAGACACTCTCCGTGGCCGCACATTCACCAGCCGTGCTGCTATTGCCTCGGCGATTTTCCAGTGGTCAAAACAGACTCCTAAAGAAGTCTTCGCCGCTGCCATGGAATCATGGCGTCAGCGTTGTGAAAAATGTGTACGTCTGCAGGGCGATTACGTCGAGAAGTAACGCCAGTTTCATCGATTTCGGGTGAGTAGTTAATTATAAAAAAAATCGGAGGCCTTAGAACTTGAATGCACCTCGTACATTTATATATATTTAGAGTTAGCTGCCATTCTTTACACCAATCACAAATCCGGTCCAAGTCATCTTGTATCCTCCTACAGTCACTCAACGACACCTTCCCGTACACCACAGCATCATCAGCAAACAGCCGCACATTGCTATCCACCCTATCCAAAAGATCATTTATGTAGATAGAAAACAACAGCGGACCTACCACACTTCGCTGGGGCACTCCAGATGAGACCCTCACCTCCGATGAACACTCACCATCGAGGACAACGTACTGGGTCAGGAGTCTGCAGTGGGGCACCGAGTCAAACGCTTTCCGGAAGTCAAGGAATATGGCATCCGTCTGATACCCTTCATCCATGGTTCGCGAGATATCATGTGAAAAAAGGGCGAGTTGCGCTTCGCAGGAGAGATGCTTTCTAAAGCACAGTTCTACAGTATAATATAGTTCAGTATAGAAGGTAACTAAAAAAGACCACGCAATAGGACGTAGAGAAATGATACTTTTTTTAGCGAGAACAGGCCTTGCCTGCAAGGGGTGGTGGTGTGGGGGGGGGGGGGGGGCAAAAAACTTGTGACTGCTTTCAAAAACTTAGAAATGATACTTTTAATTAACAATATTAATTGCACTGTAACCGCGATCTAACAAGGGGAGGTCACGACGTTGGGATCACGGATTTACTTCAAACTTTGTACACCTTTAGTAGGCCATTAAAACTGATGTGTCGACAGAAATGCCGAACAGTGCGGTTTGAGGAGACCGATATGCACGCTATAAGCTCACGAAGGATGGCGTGAGGTCTGAAACAGGATACGTAATGAATGCTATAAAGAAAAGTACGCAGCTACTGGAATACTTAACTTTAATCCATCATTGTTGTACATCGCTCTTGACAATACAAGTGAGACTCTGTAGATTCAGGCAATATACTGCTAATGGCGCCTTGCTAGGTCGTAGCCATTGACTTAGCTGAAGGCTATTCTACCTGCTCTGCAAATGAGCGAGGCTTCGTCAGTGTGCATCGCTAGCTAAGACGTCCGTACAACTGGGACGAGTGCTAGTCCGTCTCTCGAGACCTGCCGTGTGGTGGCGCTCGGTCTGCGATCACTGACAGTGGCGACACGCGGGTCCGACATGTACTAATGGACCGCGGCCGATTTAAAGCTACCACCTAGCAAGTGTGGTGTCTGGCGGTGACACCACAAAAACAACATAATGTGCAAGTAGTAAAGTGCACTATTCTGGCAATTCCGAGAAAATCGCAAAAGAAGTTTACGCGTCTTTTAAGTAATTCATGAATCTGTGCAGAGAGTCTGGTGTTTCAGAAGTCGCTGTGGTCTAGTGGAGGTTCTAGGCTCTTCAGTCCGGAACCGCGCTGCTGCTACGGTCGCAGCGTCGAACCCTGCCTCGGGCATGGATGTGTGTGATGTCCTTAGGTTAGTTAGGTTTAATTAGTTCTAAGTTTAGGGGACTGATGACCTCAGATATTAAGTCCCATAGTGCTTAGAGCCATTTGAACCATTTGAACTCTGAACATTCCCTGTAAATGCGGGAAAATTGCATTCATTCGATGCAGGAGATGCCGTTTCAATTTTTGTTTTCCATGTCACTATGACAAATACCATCCTACAATGCGTGATGTGCAGAGCACATCTGTCGAGTAATTGGACATTACTCTTGTGGCCTGGCACATTGTAAGGTACTGTATTACTAATTGTGAATAACGTCATTCGCATCATCATTGTTTATCTAGGTTAGACTTGGCCTTTCCAACGCTGTCCCTCGTCCTTGAAAATTTAATTAAAAACAGTAAGTAGGCAAATAAAGTATGAAATTCTCAATAACTTCATGAAAATGAAGGTGGTTTTTTATTATATTACCTCTCAAATGTCATATAAATTAAGTAATGTGACCAGTGACAAGAAAATAGATTAAAGAACAAGTATTGGCGGGATTTGATCCGCCGCCTCGTCCACAACCTTCATGTAACGCTCGAGCGCTGTCGACCTCTTTTTTGTTTTCTTTCATTTTGTTCGATATAGTTCGCTGCCTTTCGCCTGGCCGGACGTCACAACACATTCTTTCAAGTTGATCGTTGATTCTTTGACTCAGTTTCATTTATTACAGAGAGCCCACAGCCCTCTGACCGAACACGCTTCTTTTTTTTTTTTAATCTCGTTTTGTTCGTTTTCGTTCGTTGCATCTGCCCGGGGCGGACGTCGTAAGACATCCGTTTAAGCTCGTCGTTGATCCGTTAACTCAGGTTTTTTTTTTTTTTTATTACAGAGGGGAGTTAACCCTCTGACCGAACACGCTGAGCCACCGTGCCGGCATCAAGCTGAGCTACTGTGCAGGCGTAGAAATGCAGTAAGCAGATTTATGGCTCCAAGCACTATGGGACTTAAATGGTTCAAATGGCTCTGAGCACTATGGGACTCAACATCTGAGGTCATCAGTCCCCTTGAACTTAGAACTACTTAAACCTAACTAACCTAAGGATATCACACACATCCATGCCCGAGGCAGTATTCGAACCTGCGACCGCAGCAGTAGTGCGGTTCCGGAATGAAGCGCCTAGAAGCGCTCGTCCACAGCGGCCGGGCAATGTTCAGAGTTTCTAGGGGAAAACACCTCGTTTACATTTTGAAAATCAAAAAAATATGACCAGTGATGAAAAAACTATAGGTTAACAATTGAGCGGGTGTCCAACCATCGCGTTCCTCTTTAGAATCTTGAACACTAATCACTCGGTCACCATGATCTCTAACCCCCAGCAGCTGCGCACAGATACATCAGCCACATACAGGGTGTTTCAAAAATGACCGGTATATTTGAAACGGCAATAAAAACTAAACGAGCAGCGATAGAAATACACCGTTTGTTGCAATATGCTTGGGACAACAGTACATTTTCAGGCGGACAAACTTTCGAAATTACAGTAGTTACAATTTTCAACAACAGATGGCGCTGCAAGTGATGTGAAAGATATAGAAGACAACGCAGTCTGTGGGTGCGCCATTCTGTACGTCGTCTTTCTGCTGTAAGCGTGTGCTGTTCACAACGCGCAAGTGTGCTGTAGACAACATGGTTTATTCCTTAGAACAGAGGATTTTTCTGGTGTTGGAATTCCACCGCCTAGAACACAGTGTTGTTGCAACAAGACGAAGTTTTCAACGGAGGTTTAATGTAACCAAAGGACCGAAAAGCGATACAATAAAGGATCTGTTTGAAAAATTTCAACGGACTGGGAACGTGACGGATGAACGTGCTGGAAAGGTAGGGCGACCGCGTACGGCAACCACAGAGGGCAATGCGCAGCTAGTGCAGCAGGTGATCCAACAGCGGCCTCGGGTTTCCGTTCGCCGTGTTGCAGCTGCGGTCCAAATGACGCCAACGTCCACGTATCGTCTCATGCGCCAGAGTTTACACCTCTATCCATACAAAATTCAAACGCGGCAACCCCTCAGCGCCGCTACCATTGCTGCACGAGAGACATTCGCTAACGATATAGTGCACAGGATTGATGACGGCGATATGCATGTGGGCAGCATTTGGTTTACTGACGAAGCTTATTTTTACCTGGACGGCTTCGTCAATAAACAGAACTGGCGCATATGGGGAACCGAAAAGCCCCATGTTGCAGTCCGATCGTCCCTGCATCCTCAAAAAGTACTGGTCTGGGCCGCCATGTCTTCCAAAGGAATCATTGGCCCATTTTTCAGATCCGAAACGATTACTGCATCACGCTATCTGGACATTCTTCGTGAATTTGTGGCGGTACAAACTGCCTTAGACGACACTGCGAACACCTCGTGGTTTATGCAAGATGGTGCCCGGCCACATCGCACGGCCGACGTCTTTAATTTCCTGAATGAATATTTCGATGATCGTGTGATTGCTTTGGGCTATCCGAAACATACAGGAGGCGGCGTGGATTGGCCTCCCTATTCGCCAGACATGAACCCCTGTGACTTCTTTCTGTGGGGACACTTGAAAGACCAGGTGTACCGCCAGAATCCAGAAACAATTGAACAGCTGAAGCAGTACATCTCATCTGCATGTGAAGCCATTCCGCCAGACACGTTGTCAAAGGTTTCGGGTAATTTCATTCAGAGACTACGCCATATTATTGCTATGCATGGTGGATATATGGAATATATCGTACTATAGAGTTTCCCAGACCGCAGCGCCATCTGTTGTTGAAAATTGTAACTACTGTAATTTCGAAAGTTTGTCTGCCTGAAAATGTACTGTTGTCCCAAGCATATTGCAACAAACGGTGTATTTCTATCGCTGCTCGTTTAGTTTTTATTGCCGTTTCAAATATACCGGTCATTTTTGAAACACCCTGTAACAGACGTGTGAAACTAATCTTACCATTTTCTTGGCATTGGCAGAGTAATGCACCTTACCCCTTGCACATTATGTTTTGTAACGACCTGCTAAAGGTTTACAAAGTTTGAAGTAATTCCGTGATTCCTACGTTGCGGCCTCCCCTTTTCCCCTTGTAAGATGGTCTCCTATCCATTACAAAAGGCAGGACTTGGTTCTTAAAAGAGTGTATGATAGCCACGGACGGCAATGCATTATTTGCAACGTGCTCACATGCTAGGGACAAGGTTGGAAGGGAGTCATTGTGGTAGGGCGATCCATTTTTCCACCAGCTTGTTTGACAACTGATACGTGATCACTGGTGCATGTGGATCTACTGCAATACGACTTCCCACAGCATCCCACTTACCGCTTCATTCTTTTGTGGAGGATGTTGGCGATAAAATCTGCGAAAAGGTTTTAAATGGTGTGTAAAGTAAATTGGAAGCAGAAAAATGCTCTCAATCTGAAGTAATGAATGCATATGATCTGGGTTATTTGCGCGCCGTGAATTACGCTGCCACAAGACATGTACATACATACCTTGTGAATTTAGTAGTTGTCTTAGTGTGTTATACTTTTAACGCAGGTTTATACCTATTGGTGAGTAGATTATGACAGCAGTTTAAATTTTTAAATTCAGTCAATGGCTCCATGAAATATTGAAAAATCAAACCCGGAAGGCATTAGACAGCCAACCTGCAAGTGGAATTAGGTAACCGTTTAGCCGTTTAGTAGTACAGATACCTCCGTAACAAACACAGTTATAAAAAGCAAGAAAGCAATCATAGTGGTTAGTGACCTCTGGTAGCTAAACAATATTTGCTAATTACATTCTTTTTTTTTTTTATTTTGCTGCTGGACAGAAATTTATTTGATGTGGTCAAGAAAAATAAGAGATCTCCTTCACTTCCCTGGGGCGTACCTGGAGTCACTTACACTTCTGTTGATGACTCTGCATCCACGTTACTTAGTTAAATAGTCGGTTAGTTTCATGTTCGATGGATCATTTTGCACGATAAATCGTAACGAGTTGGAAAGAGTCATTTTATATTCACATCACAAATTAAATTGTAATTATGGCTACATGTTGAACATTTATACTGTTTCCAGAATGAGATTTTCACTCTGCAGCGGAGTGTGCGCTGATATGAAACTTCGTGGCAGATTAAAACTGTGTGCCGGACCGAGACTCGAACTCTGGACCTTTGCCTTTCGCGGGCAAGTGCTCTACCAACTGAGCTACCGAAGCACGACTCACGGCCGGTACTCACAGCTTTACTTCTGCCAGTACCTCGTCTCCTACCTTCCAAACTTTACAGAAGCTCTCCTGAGAACCCTGCAGAACTAGCAGTCCTGAAAGAAAGGTAATTGCGGAGACATGGCTTAGCCACAGCCTGGGGGATGTTTCCAGAATGAGATTTTCACTCTGCAGCGGAGTGTGCGCTGATATGAAACTTCCTGGCAGATTAAAACTGTGTGCCCCACCGAGACTCGAACCTTTGCAAAGGTCCCGAGTTCGAGTCTCGGTCGGGCACACAGTTTTAATCTGCCAGGAAGTTTCATTTATACTGTTCTTTTTAATCACCAGACGTGACTTAACAATTCCTATTTTACCACCTTTTGCACATTACAATAATATAACTCCTCCTGCGGAGGTACAAGAGTTCAAAAATTTCAGTTGCAGCATTTCTGCACCACTTTTTGTGCAAAACACAACCTTAATATGGAATAATGAATGTTATTTTTTCTTCTGGTATTGTTGTTACCTAATCACTGTTTATTTTGAACTGCAGAGATTTGTTTACAAAATATTTCAAGAGGAAATTAATATACTGTGACGCAGTAGACAAAATGCCCAACTCCTTAAACAGATGTCCACAAGCCGATCGTGGGTGAGAACCACCTATTATTCTTGCAGCACGTTTTTGAGCAATGAAGACTTCCTTTTTTAAAGATGACTTACCCCAGACCATTATTCCAGATGACATTATTGAATGAAAATATGCAAAATATGTCAGCTTATTGACTTGTCTGTACCCAAAATGTGCAACGATTCTACTTTCAAATATGGCTGAACTACACACATCAAAAAGAGTTTTGCATCACCTCGGTTCCGAGAGTTCCGGAACCTGTGCAGAAAATCGGAATAGTGATCAATATAAACATCATTTCCGCCCTTTTTACTGCTCATGAAAACTACACATTGCATGTTTACCACCATACAGCGAGACCTTCAGAGGTTTTGGTACAGACTGCTGTACACACCGGTACCTCTAATACCCAGTAGCACGTCCTCTTGCCTTGAAGCGTGCCTGTTTTCGTCGTCTCATACTATCCACAAGTTATTCAAGGCACTGTTGGTCCAGATTGTCCTCAACGGCGATTCGGCGTAGATCCTTCAGAGTGATTGGTGGGTCACGTTGTCCTTAAACAGCCCTTTTCAATCCATCCCAGGCATGTTCGATACGGTTCACGTCTGGAGAACGTGGTGGCCACTCTAGTCGAGCGATGTCGTTATCCTGAAGGAAGTCATTCACAAGATGTGCACGGTGGGGGTGCGAATTGTTGTCCACGAAGACGAATGCCTCGCCAATATGCTGCCGATATGGTTGCACTATCGGTCGGAGGATGGCATTCATGTATCGTACAGCCGTTACGGCGTCTTCCATGACCAGCAGTGGCATACGTCGGCTCCACACAATGCCGCCACAAAACACCAGGGAACCTCTACCTTGCTGCACTCGCTGGACAGAGTGTCTAGGACGTTCAGCCTGGCCGGGTTGCCTGCAAATACGTCTCCGACGATTGTCTGGTTGGAGGCATATGCGACACTCATCGGTGAAGAGAACGTGATACCAATCCTAAGCAGTCCATTTGGCATGTTGTTGGACCCATCTGTACTGCGCTGCATGGTGTCGTGGTTGCAAAGATGCACCTCGCCATGGACGTCGGGAGTGATGTTGCGCATCATGCAGCCTGTTGTACACAGTTTGAGTCGTAACACGACATCCTGTGGCTGTACGAAAAGTATTATTCAATATGGTGGCGTTGCTGTCAGGTTTCTTCCGAGCCATAATCCGTAGGTAGCGGTCATCCACTGCAGTAATAGCCCTTGGGCGGCCTGAACGAGGCATGTCATTGACAGCTCCTGTCTCTCTGTATCTACTCCATGTCCGAACAACATCGCTTTGGTTAACACAGAGACGCCTGGACACTTCCCTTGTTGAGAGCCGTTCCTGGCACAAAGTAACAATGCAGACGCGATCGAACCGCGGTATTGAGTGTCTAGTCATCATTGAGCTACAGGCAACACGAACCGTGTACCTCCTTCCTGGTGGAATGACCAGAACTGTTCGGCTGTCGGACCCCCTCCGTCTAACAGGCACTGCTCATGCATGGTTGTTTACGTCTTTGGGCGGGTTTAGTGACATCTCAGAACAGTCAAAGGGACTGTGTCCGTGATACAATATCAAATGTCAACGTCTGTCTTCAGGATTTCTGGGAACCGGGGTGATGCAAAACCTTTTTTTTATGTATGTAAGCTGTTTTCGGAGATTCAAAATGTGCTTTTTCCACCTTAAGTTCTCACCAATTTCGAAATTTGCACCCTATTTATTATTTCCTCGCCATGTGTTACATTTATCATTCGTGTACTGCGTCTACCACGTGTAGAAGCATGAAACCAGAATTTCCCTATAGGTGGTGCTAGCCGCCAGTGTAGGGCCCGTGAGACCGTGTCTGCAGTGCCATCTGCTTCCTGTAACGGCTGACGACGAATCTCAGCACACAGTAACCCAACTTCCATAGATCGGTATCTGTTTCAAACCCGTAAACATGTCAAGTTTTGTGCCAACGAACTACGATTTGCGGACAGCATTGGTTTTCTGTTATCATTTGAAGAAAATTGCTGCAGAGTCGCATCGAATGCTCTTGAAGAAACACAGTGTTTCGAGTGGTTCAAAAAATTCAAAAGTGGTTATTTAGACGTGAGAAACGACGAGCGAGGGAAACCACCGAAAAAGTTCGAAGACAACGAATTGCAGGCCTTATTGGATGACGATGATACTCAATCTCAACAGGAACTCGAGGAACATTTGAATGTAACGCAGGAAGCCGTTTCTCTTCGGTTGAAAGCTTTGGGAAGGTGCAGAAAGTGTGTAAATGGGTTCCGCATGAGCTGAATGAAAGACAGCAAGCAAATCGAAAGACCCCTTCTGAAGTGCTATTCGCCATATATAAAAGAAAGTAGTTTCTCCATCGAATAGTGACAGGTGATGGAAAATGGATACATTTTGAGAATTCTAAGCGTCGTAAATCATGGGTCAATCCAGGCAACACATCGACATCCACTGCAAGACCAAATCGCTTTGGAAAGATGACAATGCTCTGTGTTTGGTGGGATCAGAAGGGTGTCATCTATTATGAGCTGCTAAAACCTGGCGAAACCGTTAAACTATTCGCTACAAACACCAAGTGATCGATTTCAATCGAACACTGCGTGAAAAACGACCGAAATATGAAAAAAGGCAACAAAAAGTCATATTGCTCCACAGAAAAACGGATCAGGGAAAGGATCGAGGCGTTCAGTTGGGAAATACTAGGGCGTGCGGCTGATTTTCCAGACTTGGCTCCGTCCGATTATCATCTATTTGCATCACTGGGACACGCTCTCGCTGAACAACGCTTCAGTTCGGCTGAAAATGTACGAAAATGGCTCTCTCACTGGTTCGCTTCAGAAGATCAACTGTCTTCTTGGCGTGGCATTCAGAGCCTGCCGGAGAGGTGGGAGAAATGTATAAATAGCAACGGAGATTATTTTGAATAAAATATCGTTCATCAGTTTCAAACAACAGACGTGTAATTATCGCAACGAAATTCCGGTTTCATACTTCTACACCTGTAGATGTTCGGAACTGCACTCTTATATGTTTGGAAATTGAGAATGAGATAATTCGCAGAAAACTGGTCAATGACACGTTTAAGAACATTGTTTACCATCTCTTCTGTTGCTGTATGTGTGCTTGGATTGATTACAGTGCTAGTGTCATCCGCAAAAAGAACTAATTCTGCTGGTTCTATATTAGAAGATCTTTTACATACATGAGGAACAACAGTGGACCTAAGATTGAGCCTCGGGGATTCCCACACGCGATTTCTCCCCAGTCGGAAGAATCTCTGTTGATTAAGTTAGTTGAATTACTACCTACAACTTCCTCGATTCGTTTGGTTAGATGTGACGCTATGCATTGGTTGGCTATAACATCAGTTCCATAAAGGCTCAGTTCATCTAAGAGAATATTGTGATTCACACACAATCAGATGCCTTAAACAGGTCGGAGAAAACACCTACTGAGACAGGCAGCCAAGACTTGCATTCACTTCACAAAATGATAACTCAGACTAGTGGCAGTTTAAACGCATGACCAATAATCATTTGCCGAATCTACCTAACGTCCGATGACCAATGCAACGATGGAATAACACACCCAAGCCGGAACCGGCAGTCAGCACTACGTCTTCAGACTGCGGTGTTTAGAGCATCTGGAAGCAGAAAGGAACCACTACTACCAGAGTAGGAAAAAAGAAAAGCATACCATGCGGCCCACAAATCAAGGAAGCTGTCGAACTACACACCTTACCAGACAGCTTCGGCAAGTCGAAGAAAAGTACGCTGCCGTAACATACACTAAGCTCCAGGGCAGGTAACTGGGGCGTTAGCGGCCTCCAGGCAGGAAAAATACCACTCGTTGAACTTCACAAATAATAACATATAGACTGCAACAATTAATAATAAGGAGTGGAGGAAGGTTAATTAGGTGTGCCTTCCCCAAACGCTCCACTCGCTTCTCTTTGTCTCGGTGACACTGCGAGCAGCAACACGCAGGCAAATGGCGAGACATCACAATGGTGGTGGTTTCACTACTTGAATTAAAGTCCACTCAACTTAAACTTCCTGGGTCCGTTTGACAACGAGGTTGTACCCCTCGCGACTACAGCCCTTCCATCTAGCAGTGCATGCATGCCACCAGTGGAACCAGCATGTTCTCGCGCTGCACAGACCTGGCTGCTCGTCCGTCGCCAACCGAACTGCCGACTCACCACACACGGAAACACCACAACGTCGCCTCAAAGATAGTACCACCGTTACTAGATATCGATAACCGCCGCTGCTGCCACTAGCGGACAGACAACGCTTGCAAACGGAGTGGCGCCAATGAACACAAGAATAAGACGACAACCGTAACTTAACCAGCTAAACGATGCCAACCTAGTAATGGCACCAACGCGAGCCGCAGCACGGCTCACCTACCGGTGCTATTTCGTTACTTAATGCTTGTAAAATTTGGTGAGTGAACGTGTAAATGGTTTTTCAGTACAGCAAACTCTTCTGAAATCGAAACTGTGATTTAATGCGGATTTTGTTGCTACTCAGGTGGGATACTACTCTAGATTACACCACCTTCTCAACAATTTTGGCTAAGTATGTCATGAGTGAATTTTGGCTAATGATGTCAGTAGTGAAATGGTCGGTAGTTGTTGACATCTCTCCTATTATGCTTCTTATTGATGGGTTTAACAATGATGTATTTCAGTCTGTCTGGGAAAATGCCTTCAGTTAGTGGTGCATTACATATTTCAGTCTTATTGTATGAGAACAGATCTTTAGTATCCTATTGGAAACATCCTCAAATCCAAATCAGCTTTTATATTTTTTTTATTTATGCATTTATCTTACCTGGCAAGATTAGGGCCTTCAGGCCCTCTCTTACACCTAACTAGGCATACTCAGATTCAACAAATTTCAGTTTCTACAGAACATTAAGGACATATAACATGTTATACAGTATTTATGTTAAAGAAAAAATAGAGATTATAAACGTAGTACAATGATAATTATAACAATCAAAAAATAATTATAACACTCAAGAATAATAATAATAATAATAATAGTAGTGACTATGTATATGAAAGTAAACATATTTTTCTTTTATGAATGTCAGTCCTATTGCTAGTTGGGAATTTTCTCATTATATTCTTGCAGCTTGTGAGTTATTCTCATCAAGCAGAGTCGTAAGACGATAGAGTGGGGTGAAAGAGATATAGAAGAGGCAGATAGGTTAGAGGAAGAGAAATAGAGTGGTAAAATTCGAAGCTATGATGGAGAGGAGAAAGAAAGAGATGAGAGGGGCACAACAATGGTGGCTATACCGTCCCTAATATGTAAGTCTTGAGTTCCCTCTTGAATGTTGAGTGGTTCTGGATAAGACGCAGATCACAGGGGAGCGCGTTCCATAGTCTTATGGCTGAGATGGAGAATGACACGGAGAAAGATTTTGTGTTATGTAAAGGTACAGACAAGATGCTAGACGTATCCGATCTGGTATTGCGGTTGTGGAATGATGATAGGTATTTAATGTGAGAAGATAAGTATTGGGGGCACCAGTGGCTAAGAAATCGATGAAGTAAGCACATCGTGTGGAGATCGCCTGCCTTATGTGGGCGTATCCAACCAAGCTGGGAGTATGAAGGACTAATATGATCATACAACCGTATATTGCATACGTATCTAACGCAAGCATTCCTCACTAGCTCGAGGCATCTCGAATTTTCACTATTTGTGCCGTGTTGAACTACATCGCAGTAGTAAAGATTAGGCAAGACTAGTGTTTGGACTAATTTTTGTTTAACATGGGTTGAAAATATTTTTCTAAATTTTTGAATTGCATGTAGGGAGGAGAGCGATTTCCGGCAAGCTGTGACTGTTTGTTCTTCCCAGTTTAAGTATTCATCCAAGATTATTCCAAGGTCTTTTACTGTTTTTTGGTATGGTAGTTGGGTACCATTGAGGAGTATTTGAGGGACTGTTTCGCGAAAGTACCGACTGATTAACTTTGGATGAGATATAAGTGTAGTGTCGGCAGACTTGCCAACACTACGCACACTAATTGAAAGAGGCGGCCAAGATGCACGCGCTAACTCACGAAGGATGGAGTGAGGTCTGAAACAGGATACGTAATGAATGTTATAAAGAAAAGTACGTAGCTTCTGGACTACTTAACTTTTAATCCATCCTTTGTATACATCGTTCTTGATGAGACATCTGGAGATTGTGGCGATACAAGTGAGACTCTTTAGATACAATCTATCTAAGGCTAATGGTGCCTTGCTAGGTCGTAGCCATGGACTTAGCTGAAGGCTATTCTAACTGTCTCTCGGCAAATGAGAGAAAGGCTTCGATCAGTGTAGTCGCTAGCAAAGTCGTCGTAGAACTGGGGCGAGTGCTAGTCAGTCTCTCGAGACCTGCCGTGTGGTGGCGCTCGATCTGCGATCCTGACAGTGGCGACACGCGGGTCCGACATGTACTAATGGACCGCGGCCGATTTAAGCTACCACCTAGCAAGTGTGGTGTCTGGCGGTGACACCACAATAAGTATGACCTGGGATTTCTTGGGGTTTAGTTTCAGACCTAGGTTCTGTGCCCATCGAGAAACAGAGCAAAGATCTGCGTTCATACTCGCTACTGCGTCAGCAATGTTCTTGGGGCTTGCACTTACGTACAGTTGGATGTCGTCGGCATATAGATGGTAGTTGCAGGAGTGAATCACTGAAGAAATATCATTAATGTACAGGGAGAAGAGTAACGGACCAAGGACGGAGCCTTGGGGAACTCCAGAGCGCACGTTTTTCCATGATGACTTTTCCGACCCACAAATGACTTGTTGACTTCTGTTTTTGAGGTAGCTGTCGAACCAGTGTATTGCGCTGTTTGAGAAATTCAGCTGCTTCATTTTAATCAGTAATATATCAAAGTCAACTGTATCAAAAGCCTTGCTAAAGTCAAGCAGTGTTAGGATGGTAGCTTCACGTCTGTCCATAGCATGTTTAATGTCATCAGTTACTTTGATTAATGCAGTTGCTGTACTATGGTGCTTTCGAAAACCCGACTGATATTTGTCGTGGATGTTATGAGTTTTGAGGTAATCCGTCAGCTGTTCATGGACGATGTATTCTAGGGCTTTAGATATTGCAGGTAGTATGCTGATCGTCCTGTAGTCACCAGGCGACTTTCAGGGGGAGAAGTTTGTGGGATATTCATACGATTGCTGCTTTATAAAAATACTGCTGCGATCTTTCCCTCGAATTATTTGTCCCTACATTTTCTACTATATTGAAAAATGATTTAATCCTATGGTGCATTTGTCAACTACATTGGACAGCTGTTAATGTCGTTTGTTTGGCGTTTTCAATCAGTCCTGAGGTTGCAAATGCACGCAGCCCGCTTCGGTGGACTCTCCCTACTGGTGTTGTGTCCTGCGCGCATTGGCAACCTCAGGATTGAGGATTGATTGAAAACGCCAAACAAGCGACATTAACAGCTGTCCACTGCGTTGGGCATATGTATCGTAGGGCTACCTGTGACTCGTCATTTACAGTCCTTCCGTTTAATTCGGTAGTGGTGTAACAAGACAGACAAGATAACTAGCTTTGTCCTCCCTACCAAGAACATCTCAGTGCAAGTGCAAGTTCCCGGTGAGGCGGTAGTGAGTATAGAGCGTCCCACAAGGCCGCATATGGGCCGAATGAAGTATTCGTGCGGTCTTTGGTTCTCTGCCGTGTTTTATAACGAGCAGCATCAGTCAACTAACCGTCGAATCCATTAGCGTCAACTAAACGTTAAGAGCTTCTTGAGAGCGTAACTTTCTTGCTCAGTAACAAGCAGAAATACTTACACAGACAGCAATATTTTAATATGTGCTTAACTTTATATAAATTGAAGGTGGAAGGGTGAGGGGAGAAAAGGAAAGGGAAGGAACTGTTGATATCAGTTTCATCGGGACTTTAAGCAGAATCAGCGGCAACGAGGCAAATGTGTCCTGGACCAGGATTCGAACCCAGGGTCTCCTGCATACTAGACAGCTGAGTTAACCACTGCGCCATCCGGACACAGGGCTTACCGCACTTGCGCGGACTACCTCGGCACGCCTCCCAGCCGACCCAAACTCCCCTCCCCTCCCCCCCCCCCCCCCCACAGCGCCATCTATGCGCAGTCCCCGCCTGTGCCCACCATGCTCACTGCTTTCACAGGAGGTCGAAGGTAATTGTGCATCCACACTCAAGGTGTTGGATTCATTGCCCATCGAGGCGAATCAATTATATGAATGCATCGTGTCTGACGCCACGCATTCATATAATTCATTTAAGTTTGCCGATTACCTCAGGGGCAGCGTGGTATGTAGCGCGGACACTGCAGGTTTAGAATAAGTGAGAGGGGGGAATATTTTGTCGTTTGTCATCCAGTGCTGACAATTGAGAAAGCGTTCACATCCAGCACCAATAAGCCACTATGGTATAAATGTCGAACCTAAGTAACGTGGATTTGTGAATGGGCGTCACAGAGACGGTCATCTTCAAATGTTTTTAGCAAGTAATATGCAATTAATGAAAATCTGTTGTAATACGGGTGTAGCCCCAAAAGTAAGTTATCCTATTCTTTTATAAGTACATAGACATGTCTATTTCTACAATGGTTTACATCAGTTTACAGTTTGAACATTTAGCTATTTTTCGACATAATCACCATTTCTGTCGATGGATTTTTGTAGACGCTGTGACAGTTTTTGTATGCACATGTCATACCAGATCGCCGCTATGCTGTTCAGAAAGTTACGAACCTCTTCTTTCACCTCGTCGTCGGAGCTGAATCGCTTTCCGGCCAAATGTTCTTTTAACCTAGGGAACAGGTGATAGTCACTGGGCGCCAAGTCAGGACTATAGGGTGGGTGGGTGTTTATGTTCCACTGCACCTGTTGCAGGAGAGCAACGGTTTGCCGAGCGATGTGTGGGCGAGCGTTATTATGGAGAATGTGTACGCCGTTGCTCGATATTCCTCTTCTCCTGTTCTAAATTGCCCGTTTGAGTTTTTTCAGAGTCTCACAGTACCTGTCAATGTTAATTGTGGTCCCAGGGGGCATAAAGTCGACCAACAACACCCCTTTCCGATCCCAAAAAAACAGTTGTCATGACTTTACCGGCAGACTGTGTTTGTATGAATTTCCGCGGCTTTGGCCAAGAAGGATCCCACCACCGGCGTGATTGTTGCTTGGTCTGCCCAGGTTTCGTCACTAATTGTTGAGTCCACAAAGTTGTCCTGTTCGGCTGCAAGGCGGTGAAGAAATGCGCGGGAAGCATCAACCTGTTGCCGCATGTGGTCCTCAGTCAGCATGCGTGGCACCCATCTTGCGCACACCTTCCGGCAGTTCAATGTATCCGTTAAAATTCTGTGAGCGGTGCTTCGGGAAACCTCAGGAACCAACGTGCAGAGATCATCCAGGGTGATCCGCCGATCTTCACGCATGCTTTGCTCAACCTTCAACACTGTCTCCTCAGAAATCGACGTCTCCCGCTCCTTTGTTCGTCGTAAATTTCGGTCCGGCCAGCTCCAAACACTCTACACCACTTACGAACATTTTTGACAAAAATTGTTCAAATGGCTCTGAGCACTATGGGACTTAACATCTATGGTCATCAGTCCTCTAGAACTTGGAACTACTTAAACCTAACTAACCTAAGGACATCGCACAACATCCAGTAATCACGAGGCGGAGAAAATCCCTGACCCCGCCGGAAATCGAACCCGGGAACCCGAGCGTGGGAAACGAGAACGCTACCGCACGACCACGAGCTGCGGACCATTATTGACATCCATGCACGTCTCACGATACGCTTCCGTCAATTCGCGATGGATTTCAATCGGCGCAGTTCAAAAACCGAATAACTGCGCGCAATTCGCACTTGGCGGTAACATCCAACGGGAGCTCCATTCTCGGCGGTTGCCAAGCCAAGACTGAGCGCCTCAGCGCGGCGTGCGCATGTTTACACACAGCGCGTGAAGCACACTTCATAACAGTGTGGCCAACTGCCACACAAACAGAGTTCTGTACTTATAAAAAAATAGGAGACCTTACTTTTGGGATTGCCCTAGTACAATGCAAGACTGAAAAAAAATTTCATTGAAAACATCTGTGATCGTGTCTCCTATTACGATTACTGTTATTATTTAATAGATAATACTAATTTATGTAGGTCAATTAATAGTAAGGCCGGTAGGGGAAAGTGTGGTAAAGTGGCCAGGACGGGAGAAGCGGCCACTGCATATTTTTTGCGCTGAACGGTAGTGCTGTCTGTCGAGAAGCTGCCACACTAGTCCTAATAGCGTACGTCGCCATTGTCGTCAATGAGATTGACAGACGAAGCTTCTTACGTAATTTTTTAGCAACCATGTTCTCGTTTTTTTTAGTCGTCTGATAAACGTCATTTGTATTATTCTTGTTATCTCAGTTGTAAAGAGAGTCATAATTTTGTACCATATCAATGTTTAAACAAGGTCTTTTCACCCACAAATGTAGTTCCTTGTAATTTAACAGCGTTTGATAGTTTCTTCTGTGATAGCTAATGCCAACGTGGCGGCTGATCGAAAAAAGTGGCCACACTATTCTTCGAGAAGAGTGGCGAAAGTGTTAACCGCAATGCCAATTAGTTACTTCCAACAACACCGGATAACACAATAAATAAATCTGACTTATGAACCACTTTTAAACAAAGCTACCATCAGCCATTCTGTCCCTCCAGATTTTGCTTAATCAAGTTACATTGTTTAAAACCGTCTCTGTTCTGTCGTATTTCGCGTAGCAATTGTTCAAATGGCTCTGAGAACTATGAGACTTAACATCTTAGGTCATCAGTCCCCTAGAACTCAGAACTACTTAAACCTAACTAACCTAAGGACATCACACACATCCATGCCCGAGGCAGGATTCGAACCTGAAACCGTAGCGGTAGCGCGGTTCCAGACTGCATCGCCTAGAACCGCTCGGCCACAGCGGCCGCCTTCGCGTAGCACCAAAGTCCGATTGCAAACGGCCTGCTGCAGCCGCTTGGTATTCTTTCAGATACGAGGGCCTCCAGACGTCTAGAAAACGAGCCCAGTAATCAGGTAAACAAAGAAAAGATAAGGAAAACAAACAAAAGATACTGTTGCGATGGCACTGGCTACGGCACCCGCTTAGGTATGGATAGTCACTACGTAAGCATACAGAAAAATGCGCGTGTTTCGAAAATACGGGATGTTTGAAAAAGAATGTCCTGGTTTCAAAGTTTCACATTTATTCATAAAAACGTACTACATACTTGGGATGGATTGAAAAATACGCAAAAAATCTCATAGTTTTAGCTATGCGATTACAAATGGTCTATGTTTCCACCAGCAGCAACAACATCTAGACAATAGCTTCATTCGTCATAAACTTTACATAATGCTTCTGCTTGTACAGAAGTTATGGCGGCTGTTATTATCTTCTTCACTTTATCTACGTCACGAGATGAAGGGGAGGTGAAGACGCTTTCCTTCACACACCCCCACAAGAAAAAATTCGCCTGGGATCACGTCCGGCGATCTTGGAGGCCAAGAACGTGGGAAAGTGTCTAGGGGTCCCAGTCGCCCTATCCAGCGTTCAGCTACCGTCAGATGCTGCAGAACTGGCTTTCCCACCACTTCAGGAGGACTGCGACGACTTCATTTTCCAACAGGATGGCGCTCCACAACACTGGCACAACGTAAGTCGCTTTCTCAGTGACACTCCGTCTCAACGCTGGACAGGGTGCTCGGGACCCCGAGTCACTGGCCTGCGTTCTTAGCCTCCGAGATCGCCAGAGATGACCCCATGCGATTTTTTCTAGAGGGGATATGTGAAGGAAAGAGTCCTTTACCTCGTGACATGTAAGAAGTGAAGAACAGTATAACAGTCGCCATAACTTCTGTAACACGAGATACGAGGGTCATTCGAGAGTTAAAGAGGCAAATTGGTCTGCGAAAAAAAATGTTAGTGGGGCAAGTTTGGTACTTTTATGGCTTTAAGTTGGCATTACTGGGATGAGCCCTGATCAGCTGATATTTCAACATTGTTTATTTATAACTTCAGAAATTCGTTTCAAGATGGCGAGTCCGCTTAAAACGTCCACATTAGTTGAACAACGTTCTGTTATTCGTTTTTTACTTGCTGAAGGCGAGAAACCAAGTTTATGGTGAAGGTTGTATGAATCATGCAAATTTTACAAGTGGGTAGAGCACTTCAAAAATGGTCTCGACCAGTTGTAGTTTCAACCCGCTCACTTGAAAGTCGAATTGATGACAGTATTCGTGCCGACCGCCGTGTGACTGTGGAAATGACAGTCCATAAGGTTCAAGTTAGTACTCGTGAATTCCTAAGGGACCAAACTGCTGAGCTCATCGGTCCCTAGACTCACACACTACTTACACTAACTTAAACTAACTTATGCTAAGAACAGCACACACACACACACACACACCCATGCCCGAGGGAGGACTCGAACCTCCGGCGCCTCAAACCGCGCGGCCACTCCGCGCGGCATACTGGTTCAGTTCATAACGTTATCTAAGCTGAAGTACCGCAAAACATGTGCAAAATGGTTCCCAAAGGAGCTGACGCGGCTACGCAAGGAATCAAGGTCGAGAGTGTGCACAGAGCTAAAGGAACTTTATGAAAGAGAAGGTGAGCATTTCCTCAACAAAATTTTAAATTGTGATGAAACTTGGGTTCACTATTATGAGCCAGAATGAAAAAGACAAAGCACGGAGTGGAAGCATACCGACTCACCTGTCAAGAAAAATTCAAAACCCAACCACCAGCAGGAAAAGTCATGTTGACGGTGTTTTGGGTTGCTGAAGGTCCAGTTTTTTTATGGTTATTTCAAAGACCGGCGTACAATGAACAGCCAATACTACTCGGATTTGCTTTTAAACAAGGTGAAGCCAGCCATGAGGAAGAGACATCGTGCATCTCAGAGGAGAGGTGTGATTCTCCAGCAAAACAACGCACGTCCTCATATCGCTCAACTAACCAGTCAAACCACCGACAAAATGCGCTGGGAAGTACTGCCTTACTGTCCTGATTTAGCACCTAGTGATTTCCATTTGTTTGGTGCGCTGAAGGAAGCATTACGAGGGAAGAGGTTCCAGGACAACGAGGAAGTGAAAAAGTTTGTTGGAAATTGGTTCAAACATCAAGATAAAGAGTTCTTTGCAGCCGGAATAAAAAGGCTTGTAGCTCGTTGGAACAAATGCAAGTGCAAGGTTCGCAGGGGAGCTTCTGTGAAGTTTGGAAAGTAGGAGAGGAGGTACTGGCGGAAGTGAAGCTGTGAGGACGGGGCGTGAGTCGTGCTTCGGTAGCTCAGATGGACAGGCAAAGGTCCCGAGTTCGAGTCTCGGTACGGCACACGGTTATGCCGGCACGGTAGCTCAGCGTGTTCGGTGAGAGGGTTAGTTGCCCTCTCTAATTAAAAAAAAAACTGAGTTAATCGATCAACGACGTCCGCCCCGAGCAGATACAACGAACGAAAGCGAACAAAATGAGATTTTAAAAAAAAATGATGGTAGAGCAGTTGCCCGCTAAAGGCTAAGGTCCCGAGCTCGAGTCTCGGTCCGGCACATAGTTTTAATCTGCCAGGAAGTTTCAAGTGCATAAATGTTCAAGAGTATTATGTTGAAAAGTAGAAAAAGTAGCCGCGCGGCATTAGCCGAGCGGGCTAAGGCTCTGCAGTATGGACCGTGCAGCTGGTCCCGGCGGAGGTTCGAGTCCTCCGTCGGGCATGGGTGTGTGTGTTTGTCCTTAGGATAATTTAGGTTAAGTAGTGTGTAAGCTTAGGGTCTGATGACCTTACCAGTTAAGTCCCATAAGATTTCACAGACATTGGAACATTTTTTTTAGAAAAAGTATTGTTTTGTAAAAATAAACGCTTTTTTCTCCAGACCAATTTGTTTCTTTAATTATTGAATAACCCTCGTGTATTGCGTAATGTTTATGACGAATTCAGCTGTCGTCTAGATGTTGTTCGTGCTGCTACTGGTCACATAAAGCATTTGTAATAGCACGGCTAAGGCTAGGATTTTGTGAGTATTTTGCAATTGATCCCATGTTTGTAACATGTTTTTATCAATAAATATAAGGTTTTGAAACCAGGTCATTCTTTTTGGAACACCCTGTATTATCTTTTTTTTCGCAAAAAATTATTTGATGTGATACCCTAAACTATGCGGATTGAAAATGTATTTAAATGGTAAGCTTCTACCAGCGACCATGGTATGATGAAAACTCAATTTATATTTGAGTCGCCACTTTACGCCTCCTCCCCCCCCCTCCCTTCCTATGCGGCCAGGAAGTCACCCTATAGAGTCAGTATCGGCTCTTAAGCAAAAAGATTTGACGACCGCTGGGTGTAGAGCGTTTTCTGGCGCTCGTCGGACGGCTGACGCCAGTCGCGGCCGACTGGCGGACTGGCGCGCCACTATAACGGCGCTGGCGCGATCACTCGAGCTGGTGGGGCGGCACTCCTGAAAGAGGGTCGCCGGGTCGAAAGCGATCCACGGCGGCGCTGGCGGCGGTCCGCGGCGCCACAAATAGCAGCGGCTTCGCCTTCGCCGGGGGGACGGGCCGGAATCTCTGCGCGACGCTTGGACCCCAGCCGAGCCCGCCGCTCGACTATCTGGCCGCTGCGCGGCGTCAGCAACACGGCACAAGCGCGCGGCACACTCGGGATTAAGAGGAGATGGTCTTCCTACGATGACTTGCGGAAGGCGTTTGACGCAGCTCCGCAATGCCACCCAGTCAACAAAATACGAGCGTACGAAGTACGAGACCGTGTAATCCCCCTTTCTAAAAAAATATTTTTGTGTAAAAAAAAAGCATAAAAGGTAAACATTTGATCTGGTGTATTAATAGAAAAACAATACATTAGTAACTCGAAATAAGTTCTTATACTAGCAATCATTTACAACTACAGTCTACGATACTCATACAGTGAGGCGCCAAAGAAAGTGGTATAGGCATGCGTATTCAAATACAAAGATAGGTAAACAGGCAGAATACGGCGCTGCGATCGGCAGCGCCTATGTAAGACGAGTGTCTGGCGCGGTTGTTAGATCGGTTACTGCTGCTACAATGGCAGGTTATTAAGATTTAGGTGACTCTGAACATGGTGTTATAGTTGGCGTACGAGCGATGGGACACAGCATCTCCGAGGTAGCGATGAAGTGGGGATTTTCCCGTACTACCTTTTCACGAGTGTACCGTGAATATCAGGAATCTGGTAAAGCATCCAGTCTCCGGCATCGCTGCGGCTGGAAAAAAAAAAATCGTGCAAGAACGGGACCAACGACGACTGAAGAGAATAGTTCAACGTGACGAAAGTGCAATCCTTCCGCATATTACTGCAGATTTCAATGCTGAGCCAGCAACCGGTGTCAGCGTGCTAACCATTCAAATTCAAATGGTTCAAAGCACTATGGGACTTAACATCTGAGGTCATCAGCGCTAGATTTAAAAAGCCGGCCGGCGTGGCTGAGCGGTTCTAGGCGCTACAATCTGGAATCGCGCGACCGCTAAGGTCGCACGTTCGAATCTTGCCTCGGATGTGTGTGTTGTCCTTAGGTTAGTTAGGTTTAACTAGTTCTAAGTTCTAGGGGACTGATGACCTCAGAAGTTAAGTCCCATAGTGCTCATAGCCATTTGAACCATTTTAGAACAACTTAAGCCTAACTAACCTAAGGACATCACACACATCCATGCCACAGGCAGAATTCGAACCTGCGACCGTAGCAGCAGCGCGGTTCCGGACTGAAGCTCCTAGAACAGCTCGGCCACAGCGGCTGGCGCGAACCCTTCAACAAAACATCATCGATATGGGCTTTCGGAGCCGAAAGCCCCCTCGTGTACCCTTGATGACAGCACGACATGAAGCTTACGCCTGGTCTGGGCCCGTCAAGAGACAATGGACTATTGATGACTGGAAACGTGTTGCCTGGCCAGTCGAGTCTCGTTTCAAATTGTATCGAGCGGACGGACGCGTACGAGTATGGAGACACCTTCATAAAGCCATGGACCCTGTATGTCAGCTGACGACTATTCAAGCTGGTGGATGCTCTGTAGTGGTGTGGGTGAGTGTGCACGTGGAATAATATGGGTCCCCTGACACTTCTAGACACGACTCTGACAGGTGACACATACATAAGCATTCTGTCTGATCACTTGCATCCATTCATGTCCATTGTGAGTTCTTACGGACTTGGGCAATTTCAGCAGGACAATGCGGCACCCCGCACATCCACAATTGCTACAGAGTGGCTCCAGGAACAGTCTTCCAACTATAAACACTTCCACTGGCCATCAAACTCCCTGGATATGAGCATTATTCAGCATATCTGGTATCCTTGCAACGTGCTGTTCATAAGAAATCTCCATCCCCTCATAATCTTACGGCTTTATGGACAGCCCTGCAGGAATCATCGTGTCATTCCCTCCACCACTACTTCAGCCATTAGCCGAGTCCATACCGCGTCCTGTTGCGGCACTTCTGTGTACTCGCGGGGGCCCTACACGATAATAAACAGGTGTGACAGTTTCTTTGGCTCTTCAGTGTGTTATGATAGCTTAAGGGAGAAAGACAGATGTAAACGGCCAGGCTTCTCCTAGCTGCTCTCTAACAAATTAGAAGGCTACGTCGTCTTTTAGTACACAGATAATGCAAAAATGAAGATCGATTCCACAGTCTAACACAACAGTCGCGATACTCCCTTTTTCGTTGCCCACTGTGATAGTAGCTCGCAGAGCGGCCACCAAGCGACACTTCTGAATGCAATACCGCGCGAGTGCGAATACTATCGTTTATATTCATTTCTTACATAGCTTACGCAGTAGGGAGCGTACGTAGTGCAATAAAAATCGACAATAACTAAAAAATGACAGCACATCTGGGAAGTCAGAAATGGCACTTTACAGGACAGTTCATTTCTGAGTCTCTTGTATCGTACAGATATTTACTGAAGGATGTTGGACTCCTTTACTAACAAAAAAAAATTGCTAGTAAATACTAGAAGACGTGAACTTTTGCAGAAAGGCATCATATACCCGTTCAACATCGCGACATTTTGTTCGCTACACTTTCATCCAAATCAGTGAACGTCGAACGTAGGAAACCTGTCCGAAATGTAATATCTACATTATTCAACATAGAAAATAAGTCACCACACCCGTAGCTGAAGGAAAAGCCACACTGACGTGATAATAACACATCAAAATAAATAAAACTGTTTCGCAACACCAAAAAAACTAGTTCCACAATAGCTGCCACATCTGAACCACAATCGGCAAGAATCTTCAACATATTCGCTTTCGAAGCAAAAGCAATTACATTTACAAAAACATTCATAAATTACAAAGTGGAGTAAAGTGTAAAAATGGGCGAATTATTAGACTCCATAGAAAGTTTGTACTTCTCAAGGAAAATCCCTATCATAATAAGAACTGTCAATAACAGAAATAATACGCTTCTCGAGAATGAAATACACGTTTATACTCTCTTGCTTTCAGTGGTATAAGCTGCAATTATACATATTTTTGAAAGTATTTGTTCATGAGTAAGTTGAAGTTTATGCCATTAAGTCAGTGAGATTTGACTGTTTTTACCTTTCCTTCACGATAATAATGCATGGAACGCGAAACATAACAACTATATCGTTAATTAAGTAAAAAAATAACTAAAAACAAACGTTGTCATTACGATGCAGGTAACTATCTGCTTTCTCACCGCTTGGAGCGCTAGTGTCGCTCCCGTTGTCAAATGGTAACACCTTCCGCGCCAGAGAATATCCTGACTGTACTAGACTGTGATCGATTCTTTGATCGTAAATATTTACACAAATTTTTTTCGTAAAATCTTGTATAATTATTTGCGACCAAAGAGTCGATGTTGATATGCACGTTATCTGTGTAATAAAGGAAGGAGCAGCCTTCAATTTTTTGTTAGAGAGCAGCTAGGAGAAGCCTGGCCGTCCGCATTTGTCTTTCTTCCTCCAGCTACCACAATGTAAGCACCGTAGGCTGTAGTTGTAAGTGATTCGTAATATAAGAACTTATTTCGAGTTACTAATATGTTGTATCTTTATTAATCCACAAGATCACATGTTTACCTCAGTATTTACAGTACTACGAGGTCTGTGTTACAGCATTTCTCGCAGGGAAGACGTAGCACTTCAATGCGGCACTGGCGTGATTTTATTACTAATATGCAATGTTGATTTTACTTATTGTACGACCAGAGCCTGCAGTCATTTAGAGAAGAAGTCCGAGATTTTTTCCAGATCAGTCATACAGCGCAGAGCGATTATCGAATTGCGATATGCAAGTTACATTTCCTAAAATTCCATCGGTTCACATGCTCTGTTGCGTCGCTCCCAACTCAATTTGGGACACTTGCAAATTTCGGCCAACACATGGCGCTGCCCAAGAACCGCGTGTAAAATGAGCTGTATTGAGGGAGGGAGTCAGATGCGCCAGAAAACGTGACGCAATGATTTTACCAGAAAAGGTACTGTTAGTGAAGCTTTACTGTCACAATAGAGAATCCGCCACTGCAACTTTACGATCCTGTCAACACAAGAAGGGTATTTCAACGGGTAAAGGTCATGTGATAAGTGTCGCTATGAAGAAAATGATCACGAAGTTTGAAAGCGCCGGCCGTTGAGACGATCGGTCCCGTAGTAGGCGAGCAGACCAAGTGCTACTGCTGCTAGGACAGTTCGGGTAGAAATGGAGACTCTAGTGGGTTCATCTCCGCATGGTGAAGCCAGCTTTCGTGAAGTCGCACGTCACTCTGTCCGTATAAAATCCAGTGCCATCATGAATTGTTAGCCACCGATTATGCGACGCGGAGAGAGTTTGCGGTGTGGACGCTTCAAAAAAAATGGGGGAAGATGGCGATTGGTTATCTAAGGTGTTGTGGACCGACGAGGATCCGTCAACACAAACAACTGCAGAATTTGGGCTATCGAATATCCTAGAACTGTCGAATATCCTAGAACCCCATTGTATGGCAACAAAGTCGCGGTGTGGTCCGGATTTACTACATCAATCACGATCGGACCTTTTTATTCGAGAAAATGCGAGGTGCTACTTTTTAAACAGTGAGCTTGACGGCGGTAGGTACATCGATATGTACTAGCTTGGCTGATATACACCTGCTCGAAGGTACGATTTTTATGAAGGATGGCGCTCCAACCCGTATTGCTATACGTCTGAAAGATCTCTTGCGCATATCGTTTGGCGAGGATCGCGTGTTGAGCCACCACTTCCGTCATTATTGGCCTCCCAAGTCCCCTGACCTCAATCCGTCTGATTATTGGTTGTGGGGTTACCAGAATTCACACATGTACTGCAATCGTCCGACCTCATTAGAGATGCTAAAAGACAACATACCAACAGATACACTGTGCTACTGTTCGCAACATTGTCTCATTGGCTCATCTGCAAATAAAACGCAGTCTGTGAACTGCGCAACATCAGCCCGTATTTGACGAGATATTGATTTCCGGACATCTAGTTACAGAAATTTTTCTTCTAGTTTTGACCACTGCTATCACATTTCTTAAACAATCTGTATACTAATGACCTAGCGATTAACGTCAGAAGATCAGTCGCGCTGTTCGCGAGTCAAGTTGATGTATGTACACTACTGGCCATTAAAATTGCTACAAAAAGAAGAAATGCAGATGATAAACAGGTATTCACTGGACAAATATAATATACTAGAACTGACATGTGATTACATTTTCACGCAATTTGGGTGCATAGATCCTGAGAAATCAGTACCCAGAACAACCACCTCTGGCCGAAATAACGGCCTTGATACGCCTGGGCATTGAGTCAAACAGAGCTTGGATGGTGTGCACAGGTACAGCTGCCCATGCAGCTTCAACACGATACCACAGTTCATCAAGAGTAGTGCCTGGCCACCACTGACCACACGTTTTCATTTGGTGAGAGATCTGCAGAATGTGCTGGTAAGGGCAGCAGTCGAACAATTTCTGTATCGAGAAAGGCCCGTACAGGACCTGCAACATGCGGTCATGCATTATCCTGCTGAAATATAGCGTTTTGCAGGGATCGAATGAAGGGTAGAGCTACGGGTCGTAACACATCTGAAATGTAACGTACATTGTTCAAAGTGCCGTCAATGCGAACAAGAGGTGACCGAGACGTGTAACCAATGGCACCCCATCAGGTCGGGTGATTCGCCAGTATGGCGATGACGAATGCACGCTTCCAATGTGCGTTCATCGCGATGTCGCCAAACACGGATGTGACCATCATTATGCTGTAAACAGAATCTGGATTCATCCCAAAAATTCAGTTTTTGCCATTCGTGCACCCAGGTTCGTCGTTGAGTACCCCATCGCAGACGCTCCTGTCTGTGATGCAGCGTCAAGGGTAACCGCAGCCATGGTCTCCGAGTTGATAGTCCATGCTGCTGCAAACGTCGTCGAGCTGTTCGTGCAGATAGTTGTCTTGCAAACGTCCCCATCTGTTGACTCAGGGATCGAGATGTGGCTGCACGATCCGTTACAGCCATGCGGATAAGATACCTGTCATCTCGACTGCTAGTGATTCGAGACTGTTGGGATCCACCACGGCATTCCGTATTACCCTCCTGAACCCACCGATTTCTATTCTGCTAACAGTCACTGGATCTCGACCAACGCGAGCAGCAATGTCGCGATACGATAAACCGCAATCGCGATAGGCTACACTCCGACCTTTAACAAAGTCGGAAACGTGATGGAACGCATTTATCCTCCTTACACGAGGCATCACAACAACGTTTCACCAAGCAACGCCGGTCAACTGCTGTTTGTGTATGAGAAATCGGTTGCAAACTTTCCTCATTCCAGCACGTTGTAGGTGTCGCCACCGGCGCCAACCTTGTGTGAATGCTCTGAAAAGCTAATCATTTGCATATCAGAGCATCTTCTTCCTGTCGGTTAAATTTCGCGTCTGTAGCACGTCATCTTCGTGGTGTAGCAATTTTAATGGCCAGTGGTGTACAAAGTGGGCCAAAAAAACGTACACACTTTTTAATTGTCCTTATCTTCCAAATTAATTGATGGAAACATCTCATTTTATGTACTTTAGCAACAAAAGCTTTCTTCTGTTTTGTTACGTGATAGTCGCCACGTAATTGTTTTCGTTTGTTATGTGATGGTCGCCACATAACAGGTTGCTTTGGTTTGTTATGTGATAGTGTAGCGTTTTGTTTTCAGATACGTAAACATGGCTGGTGCAAGGCTAACATTCGATGAAAGAAATGAACTTTTAAACTGTTTCATTAAGTACGAAAACATTAATGATGTTCAGAGACAATGGCGAAATGAATTTCAAGGAGAACCATCGACACGTGTAATAACTGACCGTTTTCGATACAAAATTGACGGAATTTCATATCTTCAGCGAGGATGCATCCTTGGTCCGACCTCTTGGGGGAATCATGCGGGACGAGCAATGACGAAATTGGCCAGGAGGGGCACCACAGAATCAGTGAGCGGCAAGTTGGCAATTTGAGTTGGATGTGAATCGTGCTTAGCTAGCCAAAGTTGTTACGGCGACCGCTCTCGCAAAATGGGAAATCTGTTTGAAGTCCTCGCCCGGTACAAATTTTCACGTGTCATCACTGAATTATTTCAATGCACTCATCCGGCTGTTGTCGGTATTTCTCAGACATGTCATAGAGAACAGACACCGCACATATAATAATAATAATTACTCTGCCCGCACACTATTCGCGAGTGGAACAGGAATGAGGGGAAGGAAAAGTGGTACATAGAGTAACCTTCAGTACACACAGTTTATTTATTTATTCGTATGGCTCATATGCAGTTTAAAACCACATGTATATTAGTAATACTATATAGAAACAGGAATACGGAAATATAAAACTACATATAAAACTAACTAAATGTCAATACCTAGGTTCCTAATTCATATAAGAGCCGTATCATCATCAGCTTTCATGAGGTGGCTCCAACTCCCCTGGTAGAAACGCAAAAGGCATTCATCTCTAATGTGCTTGATTGTCTGTTTCGGAGCCCCACAGTCACAAACTGGAGACTCTGTAGCACCCCATTTGTAAAGAGAGTCTACACATCATACACACCCAGTGGGAGCGCTGTTCAATTTGACCCACAGTTTCTCGTCGAGATCTATGCCAGCAGCATCACAATTATACTTTCGGAACCACTCACAGCCTTACGTATTTTCAATAAATTGACAGCTCCGGTCCCACAGGTCTCTCACCCCAGTATTACTGGCATCTAACTGTTCTGCTTGCCGTAATGGTGGGTTTCTTGAACAGAGTCTATTTCGTCGTAAAGTTGGTATGTCTTCCAGTATAGGTAATTCCAAGTTCTCCTGTAGCTTGCGGCATTCCCTAAGCAAGGCCTCGCTTCTGCGGATTGCTGGTGGATAGATGTTGCTCAGCAGAGGAAGACAATGAAGCTGTGTTGGTCGGTTTGCCCCAGTTATTAATCACGTAGTGTGGTTCAACTGGACGTCCATCAGATTGGTGTGGCAGCTGTTTAGCCACACTGAGGCACAACACTCGACTGCTAAGACCAGCGCAATGAATGATGTGCGAAAGGTATCTGCTGAAGCTCCCCATGTCACCAATTTTTAAATACTATTGTTACGAGTTTTTATCTTGGCAGCAGTACTTTCAAAATGTTTCCTATATGAAAGAATGCAGTCAAGAGTGATACCTAGGTACTTAGGGTACTTGTTATGGCAAAGAGTGTTTCTGTTAAGTTTCACTCTGAGTTTCGCGTTAGCTTGTTTGTTTGTCAGATGGAATGTACATACTTCAGTCTTACTTGTAATGGGTTGAAGTTGCCATTTTCTGAAATAGGTGCTCATAATGGCTAGATTTACTGTGAAAATTATCTCAACTCGTCCAAGATCCCCTGTTCTACTAGCAAGAGCGATATCGTCCGCGTACTAGAATTTGGTTGACCTGGTACTGGAGAGATCAGAGATATATAGGTTTACTCCCCCCCCCCCTCCCATGAACTATGGACCTTGCCGTTGGTGGGGAGGCTTGCGCGCCTCAGCGATACAGATAGCCGTACCGTAGGTGCAACCACAACGGAGGGGTATCTGTTGAGAGGCCAGACAAACGTGTGGTTCCTGGAGAGGGGCAGCAGCCTTTTCAGTAGTTGCAGGGGCAACAGTCTGGATGATTCACTGATCTCGCCTTGTAACACTACCCAAAACAGCCTTGCTGTGCTGGTACTGCGAACGGCTGAAAGCAAGGGGAAACTACAGCCGTAATTTTTCCCGAGGGCATGCAGCTTTACTGTATGGTTAAATTATGATGGCGTCCTCTTGGGTAAAACACTCCGGAGGTAAAATAGTCCCCCATTCGGATCTCCGGGCGGGGACTACTCAAGAGGATGTCGTTATCAGGAGAAAGATAACTGGCGTTCAACGGATCGGAGCGTGGAATGTCAGATCCCTTAATCGGGCAGGTAGGTTAGAAAATTTAAAAAGAGAAATGGATAGGTTAAAGTTAGATATAGTGGAAATTAGTGAAGTTCGGTGGTAGGAGAAACAAGACTTCTGGTCAGGTGACTACAGGGTTAGAAAATCAAATAGGGGTAATGCAGGAGTAGGTTTAATAATGAATAGGAAAATAGGAATGCGGGTAAGCTATTACAAACAGCATAGTGAACGCATTATTGTGGCCAAGATAGATACGAAGCCCACGCCTACCACAGTGTACAAGTTTATATGCCTACTAGCTCTGCAGATGACGAAGAAATTGAAGAAATGCATGATGAAATAAAAGAAATTATTCAGATAGTGAAGGGAGATGAAAATTTAATAGTCATGGGTGACTGGAATTCGTCAGTAGGAAAAGGGAGAGAAGGAAACATAGTAGGTGAATATGGATTGGGGGTAAGGAATGAAAGAGGAAGCCGCCTGGTGGAATTTTCCACACAACACAACCTAATCATAGCTAACACTTGGTTCAAGAATCATAAAAGAAGATTGTATACATGGAAGAAGCCTGGAGATACTGACAGGTTTCAGATAGATTATATAATGGTAAGACAGAGATTTAGGAACCAGGTTTTAAATTGTAAGACGTTTCCAGGGGCAGACGTGGGCTCTGACCACAATCTATTGGTTATGAAGTGTAGATTAAAACTGAAGAAACTGCAAAAAGGTAGGAATTTAAGGAGATGGGACCTGGATAAACTGACTAAACCAGAGGTTGTACAGAGTTTCAGGGAGAGCATAAGCGAACAATTGGCAAGAATGGGGGAAAGAAATACAGTAGAAGAAGAATGGGTAGCTTTGAGGGATGAAGTGGTGAAGGCAGCAGAGGATCAAGTAGGTAAAAAGATGAGGGGTAGTAGAAATCTTTGGGTAACAGAAGAAATATTGAATTTAATTGATGAAAGGAGAGATGTAGAGGCTTATCTCACTAGGGGTAAGATAGATACTGCCTACAGAAAAATTAAAGAGACCTTTGGAGAAATGAGAACCACTTGTATGAATATCAAGAGCTCAGATGGAAACCCAGTTCTAAGCAAAGAACGGATAGCAGAAAGGTGGAAGGAGTATATAGAGGGTTTATACAAGGGCGATGTACTTGAGGACAATATTATGGAAATGGAAGAGGATGTAGATGAATATGGAATGGGAGATATGATACTGCGTGAAGAGTTTGACAGAGCACTGAAAGACCTGAGTCGCAACAAAGCTCCGGGAGTAGACAACATTCCGTTAGAACTACTGACAGCCTTGGGAGAGCCAGTCCTGACAAAACTCTACCACCTGGTGAGCAAGATGTATGAGACAGGCGAAATACCCTCAGACTTCAAGAAGAATTTAATAATTCCAATCCCAAAGAAAGCAGGTGTTGACAGATGTGAAAATTACCGAACTATCAGTTTAATAAGTCACAGCTGCAAAATACTAACACGAATTCTTTACAGACGAATGGAAAAACTGGTAGAAGCCGACCTCGGGGAAGATCAGTTTGGATTCCGTAGAAATATCGGAACACGTGAGGCAATACTGACCCTACGACTTACCTTAGAAGCTAGATTAAGGAAAGGCAAACCTACGTTTCTAGCATTTGTAGACTTAGAGAAAGCTTTTGACAATATTGACTGGAATACTCTCTTTCAAATTCTGAAGGTGGGAGGGGTAAAATACAGGGAGTGAAAGGCTATTTACTATTTGTACAGAACCCAGATGGCAGTTATAAGAGTCGAGGGACATGAAAGGGAAGCAGTGGTTGGGAAGGGAGTGAGATAGGGTTGTAGCCTCTCCCCGATGTTATTCAATCTTTATATTGAGCAAGCAGTGAAGGAAACAAAAGAAAAATTCGGAGTAGGTATTAAAATCCATGGAGAAGAAATAAAAACTTTTAGGTTCGCCGATGGCATTGTAATTCTGTCAGAGTCAGCAAAGGACTTAGAAGAGCAGTTGAACGGAATGGACAGTGTCTTGAAAGGAGGATATAAGATGAACATCAACAAAAGAAAAACAAGGATAATGGAATGTAGTCGAATTAAGTCTGGTGATGGTGAGGGAATTAGATTAGGAAATGAGACACTTAAAGTAGTAAAGGAGTTTTGCTATTTGGGGAGTAAAATAACTGATGATGGTCGAAGTAGAGAGGATATAAAATGTACACTGGCAATGGCAAGGAAAGCATTTCTGAAGAAGAGAAATTTGTTAACATCAAGTATAGATTTAAGTGTCAGGAAGTCGTTTCTGAAAGTATTTGTATGGAGTGTAGCCATGTATGGGAGTGAAACATGGACGATAAATAGTTTGGACAAGAAGAGAATAGAAGCTTTCGAAATCTGGTGCTACAGAAGAATGCTGAAGATTAGATGGGTAGATCACATAAATAATGAGGTAGTATTGAATAGGATTGGGGAGAAGAGAAATTTGTAGCACAACTTGACTAGAAGAAGGGATCGGCTGGTAGGACATGTTCTGAGGCATCAAGTGATCACCAGTTTAGTATTTGAGGGCAGCGTGGAGGGTAAAAATCGTAGAGGGAGACCAAGAGATGAATACACTAAGCAGATTCAGAAGGATGTAGGTTGCAGTAGGTACTGGGAGATGAAGAAGCTTGCACAGGATAGAGTAGCATGAAGAGCTGCATCAAACCAGTCTCAGGACTGAAAACCACAACAACAACAACATAGGTTTACTAATTGGTGGACTAAGACGGAAACCTGTGGTAGACCATTACTTAATTTCCTCTCCTTGCTCACGTTTTCTCCGAAATAAACATGGAAATATCTAGTGGTTATCATGGTGTTGATGAGAGTTACAGTTTTTCAACATCGGATTGTTTTCTTGGAAACCAGATTCTATGAAAGTTGTTAGGACCGTTACCTGCTCGTAGCAGTTTCTCTGTGGCATGAAGCCCGCTTCCTCAGCTGTGATATGTTCCAGAATGAAGCCGCTAATTCATAGATTAGCCTCTCCAAGAGTTCATAAGTACAGCTAGAAAGGGAAACTGATACACACAGTACGGTAGCTTGTGTAGTACATACATAAATGCAGTAGATGAAGATAAGCGACCTGTCTTAAAATTCTGTGAAATAATGGAAAATGTTGACAGACGACATTATTGTTACTATCCATGATTATACATTTCGTCTGCTTCTATACATTTCGTCTGCTTTGATTAAATGTCTCAGGGAAACATTTAATTATAAGATCACCAATGGTACAAGTAAGTCCCATTACGTCCAATGCTGGGGTGCTTGCCAATATCGGAGAGCCCTGGCAGTAGTGACAATATGTAAGGAAAAAATGAATTGAAGTTCGTGCTGGGGGAGAGCACTCAGCTTAGGTACTTCGTGCAGCAAATGTTGACCACCGTACTGCGGTGGTGAAATGGTTAGCATTTCTGCCTAGCAAACAAAAAGACCTGGGGTCGAGTCCCGGCCGCCGCACAAATTTTAATTCATTTTGTCTCCTTCGATCATTATCGTAGATAAAAAATCCTATTACTAGCCCTTCAGGAAGCACGATATACAGACGATGATACCACAGATCATGTTAACTACAGCATGTTCAAGAGCAAAACTGATAGACTAATTGGCAAAGGTGCCCCCTTGCTGGTAATGGCGATACTTGCATACAAGAAGATCATAAACTCCATCAAAGAAGTCACTCCTGCCAACAACAGACTCATGATGGCACATATACAGTGTGCCAACAGGAATTATACACTTCTCAACGCTCAATCCCCAGCCAACATAGACAACAAGCCTACCGAAGTGGAGAATTTCTGGAACCAACTGGAGGATACCATGGCCAAGATCTCCAAGAAGGTCACCATCTTACTCCTTGGTGACTTTAATGCACAACTGGGCAGAGAAAAAGAACACAGGAAGACTATAAGCAGATATCCTGGGCACCAATTTACCAACAGAAATGGAAGGCGACTAGTTGATATCTGCCACCAATTCAACGTGAAGATAATGTCGAAATCTTTACGAAAGCACACCTGAAAGCAAAAAAAAAAATTGGCGCTCTCCTATTTAAGAACTTGGCGAATTCCAGATTGACCATATAGCAATGACCCACACACAGATACGAGAAATTCATGATGTACAAGTCCGAAGAGGTGCCAATGTTGACTCATACCACTACCTTACACACGTCAAAGTAAAATTCACTCCACGAAAGTACAATCCCAAGAAATCGCATCTGCAGAGATTCGACGTAAACAGTTTCCACAAAACAAACATAAAGGACGAATAGGGAAAAGAAGAAGCAAACACATGAGAAGAGTTCAAAAACAAGATTATACGTAAAGCACAGGAACTGCTACCGCTGAGGAAAAAGAAAAGACATGCAAGGTGGAACGACAACTGTGAAAACGCCCTTAATGCACGCAGATTGGCCTTCCAGAAAAGACAGCAGCAAGAAAACGCCAGAAAAACAACAAAAATTCTTCAAAGTACGTAAAGAAACAGCCAGAACCATCAGACAAACCAAGAAGATACCTTAACGAACAACTGGAACAACTGGAGAGTGACTTTCGGAATTACAACATAAGAGTTTTCTACAGGACATTTGCAAATAGGATACCAGGATGCACACCACAAAACTTCCGCTTTAAAAAACAAAATGGAAAATCAGCACTTACTAACGAAGAAAACTGCAAAGAACTCGCAGTTTACTTAGTCAATTTACTAAATTGTCCAGAGCCCACAGAAAGATTCCAACTTATTGAACCTGCTCACACCAACCAAGACTCAATACCACCCTGAAAAGAAGAATTCCTCAAGCACATCCACCATCTCACAAACTACAAAGTGGTTGGTGATGGCAACATAGTAGCAGAACTACTGAAAAAATCACTTGAGGAGCTCATGGAAATTATCAAAGAAATTTGTACAACAGAAGAATTACCTGAAGATTGGAAGTGTGCACTTATCCACCCCCTGCACAAAAAAGGCAACAGAACGGATGTCAACAATTATCGAGGCATTTCACTACAACCAGTCACCTGCTGCAGAGAACATAGGAACAAAGTGAACACAAGATTGGGGAGTATCAAGCAGGTTTCCGACCTGGACGTTCCTTTGCTTTAATCTAAAAACAACGTTGAAATACAGAGCTATTAGACATAAGCCCACAATATGTACATTCGTCGACTTCAAGAAGGCGTGTGACTCAGTCGACCGTAAATCCCTTGTCAACACTCTAACAGAACTTGGATTTGACCAGAAAACACGTAAGCTCATTGAACAGACATTCTCCAACACAACCTCTAAAGTAAAATTCATGGGGGAAATTTCGGGAAGTTTTGAGATCAGAACTGGAGTAAGAAAGGAGACGGACTACCTCCAATTCTGTTCAGTATCATTTTGGACAAGGTCATAAGAGAATGGGAGAGTGAGCTTAGAAAAAGTGGCCTATGGAAACCAGTAAAGATTGGAAGGAAAACTGAAGTCACCTGCCTAGCGTTTGCCAATGACCTTGCAATTTTGACAGACAATGAACAAAATGCAGTACATCAAATAGAAATACTCAAGGAATGCGCCAAGAAGGTTGGCTTACAAATTTCTTTTGTACACTCTTAAATTTACAGAATCTCACCACATAATATGGACAGATATTTTAAATACCTGGGGAAAATTTTGCAACCCAGTGGACTAGAAAAAAACTCAAACTCGAGCGCAGGAACTAAAGAGAGCCTACAGTCGAGCACATCTACTTTACAACAAAAAGTACATGCCCATGCATGCAAAAATCAGGCACTATAGCACTATCATTAAACCCGAGGTGCTATATGCAGCAGAAACCTTGTAACTTCATAACAATATGCTACTACAAAATCTACAAAAAGAAGAACGAAACATTATTAGAAAAATCCTTGGACCACGAAAAACTGAAGCTGGATATAGACTACAAATCAACAAAACTACAGGGGAAATTTCAAATATTGCTGTTGACATTAGAAAAAGACGCCTTACATTCTATGGACACATACACAGACTCCCTGAGTATAGATTCACACGCCCGATACTCACAACCACTGAAAAACTTGAAGGTAGGACATGGGACGAACAAGTATGAAGAGACCTCACTGATGCTCAACTCACCATTCTGGACACTGCAGACCGTAACATCTACAGAAGTAAAATAGGCAAGTGGGAAGTCCAGCCAGAGACAAGAGTCAAAGAGACCAGTACAAAGTGGACACATGAAAGAAAGGAAGCCATGAGGGAGAAAATGAAGGTCTCATGGAAAAACCGCAGGAAGAACTGTAGAAGCTTCACGTGACCCACAAAGGGTCTATTACGTATATAATAAATAAAGAAGGTTCAGGACTAACAAAACATTAAGGCCACATTATCATATTTAGCAACTATTGGTTCAGTAACAGGTGAATCTGCAGCTATTGCAAATGCGGCAATGAACAAGAAAAAAGGTGATAAAGAATTAGAACAAAGAGGACATAATTTAGCAATGGAGACGAAATCTGGCACTGGGTGCAGCCCAAGTTGCAACCTAAAGTCAGCAACTGCTGATGTAAAGGCTCCTTCAGCTGTCGCTGCAAAAAATAATCCATATGTATCTTCATGCATTAAGTAATTTCGACATAGAAAAACTTACTAACCAATTAAAAATTAAACTCTTTTATGAATAGAAAATTTTAATGAAGGTATTTGTGGCCATTTGTGTATATTTGTGTTGAAGCTATTATCAGTGCTAGCTAATCAGGCTTAGGCCTGATGTCTGCCTTATCACAAGTTTAATGATATTTTAAATTTAATAAATGGACTTTTTTTGGAATAAGCTACAGATCCTGTCTGAAATGATTAATAAATAAAAAAATTAACTTACATGATTTTTTTGCAAAAATACATCCAAATATAGAATATCTCACCAAATAGTTTCATAAAGAAATATCAAGCATTTTAAACCAACTGAGACAAATATATTAGTTATAGAAGATTAGTAGAAGTGTGTGATCCAATTACTGATTATGATGCTGTTGCCAAACAATATTTAGAGAAACAAATAAAAGACCTTTCCACAAAGGGTGACTATACAAGTATTTTAACAGAAATCAGTAAAAATGCTAACAAAGAGGATCCAAAAAATCTTTTTGCCAAGGCTGATTACCAAGTTACTCTCACTGGCTTTAAGAAGGGAAATACAATTTATGATAGTTTCAATTTATGATAGTTCTGTTGAAGATTGTCATGAAAAGATACATAACATTGACACAACTCTTAATTTTGCATTAGATCGATGTGGTGTACTAGAAAGGATGATATATGATAAACACATGTCTGGTTTTTCATTACAAGATATGGATCATACATGTTCTAACTCATGATTTTTAGAGTAAAAATATTCTCTTAGGCTAAAATAAAGAAAAATATAAAGAAACTATCAGCCTCGATTGCGATAATGAAACCAACCTTTACCTAGGTTTCATCCCAAGTAGTTGAGCCTTCTTCAGAAGATAAACCCGATTCTATAATATATCTACGAGGGCATGGTCTAGGAATAAAACTAAAACAGATCATGTCGTCATAGACATATTATAGAATCAGGTTTATCTTCTGAAGAAGGCTCTATTACTTGGTCTGAAACCTAGGTAAAGTTTGGTTTCATTACCGAAATAGAGGCTGCTAGTTTCTTACATATTAGATTATATGATTGCTGAGTGAGCTGCAACGTTGAAAGTACAAAATAAAGAATATGAGCTCATGTATAATGATGTTGAAACTATATGAACAGCACATGGTGAGGGTGAGTCACATATAATAGAGAATAAGAATGTTTCAATGAAAGTACATAAATATGATTCTTTGAATATAAGATTAAAAGTTACAGTTAAAACTGTAGCAATAAATTTATTTGGTGAAATATATTAAGCGCGCTAATATTTTAAATCTATACAAATGGATAAGCATACTTGGTACTTAAAGGGTAAAAAGTTTACTGCCAAACAGAAACCTCACAGAGTAAGAACTAAAAAGTGAAGAGAGAAGATTGAATGTCTTTGTACAGTAAGTAAAACTAAACAGAGTAAATTTGTTACATAATTTTTATAGATGGTGGTCTGAGCAAATCAGTCACCCCTTCAAATACTGTTAATATTCGTCAAGAAATTATTAATGAATTACAGAAACCAATGAGAAAATTTTAAAAGAAGAAATGTTGCTTCTCTTGGCATAGATGATTTATGGCAAGTAGAGCTAGTAGAAATGGATTGTGGTAAAATGACAGGAGTTTCAAAAAATAAATAAAGGATATAAATATTTATTAACTGATTTTTTAAATTTGCTTGGATGATTACAATTAAAGAGAAAGAAAAGTGAGAATGTAGTTGATGCTTTGAAAAAATACTTAGAGAGAGAAACCCAAGAAATTTATAAACAGATGACGATAAAGAATTCTACAATAAAGAATTTCAAGAATGGATAAAATATTTAATATTATTCATTATTTAACTTTTATAGAATTAAAAGCACCTGCTGTAGAAAGATTTAATAGAATACTTGAAAAAAAGATCTGGAAGGAATTTAGTGTCCAAGGAAATTGTAAGTGGATTGATTTTGTTTCTAAATGAGTAACACAATATATTGAATAATAAAAATGAAATCAATAGAAATTAATGAAAAATTATATGCCAGATGTTGCTGTAGCTAATGATGATGCTAAATTTAATATGATCGATATAAGAATTAGTACACTTAAAGGAATTAATGAAAAAGGTTATACAGATAATTGGTCAATAGGAATTTTCGAAATTGAAGATATTATGAGGTACCAATTAAGAGATTTAAATGATGAAGAAGTAAAATGAAATTTTTATGAGTTACAGAAAACAAAATATACTGATGTACCAGTATATTTAGTTGAGAAAGTACAAAGACAGAAAGGAGATCAAGTACATGTTAAATGGCTAGGATTCGATAATTCACATAATAGTTGGATAAATAAAAATAATGTTATTTCATGAAAACTCAGTCTGATGGAGACTTGCTATCTCATTAACCAACTCTAATTGTGTCTAGTCATCCAAAATATTACAGCAGTTGTGATGGTAAATAATTATCAAATTTTCTTTCATTCTTTGGTACTCAAGTCTCACACTTTGGATGTTTATCTACAATCCAATATAACTGCCATTTGTAAATTTCTGCTTTGTATTCTAATGATGTAACAATTATATTCCCCATCACTATCGAATAATTTTAAAAGAACAAACATAGGGCTCAAATTAATATCTTCAGTTGGCATTACTATATGTAGTTGCATTTCTCTAATTATTTCGTTTTTATCATTAAGTTTCCCTACATTTCTTCTCATCTTTAGAAGTTTTGAATTTCTTTTATTATTTTCTTTAGAATACAAATAGTCATTTCTTTATCTATTTGTAAATCTTCAATTTGTTCTTTTAAATTTTCAGTTGTGAATTGCAATTTGTAATCACCATGTTTGCTAATGGATGGTAAGACTTCATCACATTTATCCAAAAGTTTCAGTGAGAGGCAGATTTGACTTAAAATCTAGCATATATAAGCCTGGTTCATTAATAAAGTTGGCACCTGGATTTATTTGTAACTGCTGGTTACACTTTAATTCTTTATAATTTTTAATATCTTTTCTTCTACGGTTATCATCTAAAGCTTATATAGAATTAGAATATTCCAAAAACCATGAACATCCTTAGCTTTATAGCATGGAGTATTGTCTTCATCAGTTATCATACGATCTTCTTTATTGTTATAAAGAGTCTTGTTGCTATTTTGCATCAGTTCAAATACTTTCATCGAACTGGATGTACTTGCAATAGGAGCCACTTAACACAAACATTTTTATAGAACTTTCAATTTTTTAAATTCTAAAATTCAGAAATACAAACTGTATTCAAGTCATCTGGAGATGTTTCACCACCTCTTATTAGATTTTTGGTTCATTGATAACTATTGATGATTTTTTTCATTACCTCTTACCCCAGTGTTGTGTCAGGGCTAAAATGCTTTTGTTATATCTTAGATCTTAAGTCTTACTTTTTCATATTTTACTACTAAAAACGTTTATGTATATAATTGTATTGCACAATATTGAATGACAAAATTAAAATTTTCTTTTTTTATCTATGTGTTATCCTGATGTCTCAAAATTCATAAATCAAGTAACTCATGAGAATGCGAATTATTTCTACAATCTCAATGGATAACAAATTAGTAGTGTCTGTGAATATTTTAACAAACAAATGTAAGTCACTTACTATGGTGATTAAAATTTAATGTTGTGTTTTTTATATTCTACAGAGGAATATCATATAAAATTTATATGGGTTCAGATGGGAATATTTACTGTGTGAAAATAGACAGTTTTTCTTTTCTTTTTAAAAACTGAATCTTATAAATGTAGGGACTACCAGCCCTAAAAATCAACAATTAAAAAGGTAGAGCAAAACAATTAGGGATAAAAAGATGTATTAAACTGAGAAAACAATAAATTCTTGATCTTATTAGGAGTAATATCTGGCAGATTAAAACTGTGTGCCGGACCAATACTCGAACTCGAAACCTTTGCCTTTCGTGGGCAAGTGCTCTACCAACTGAGATACCCAAGCACGACTCACGCCCCGTCCTCACATCTTTAATTCTGTCAGTACCTCGCCTCCTACCTTCCAAACTTTACAGAAGCTCTCCTGCGAACCCTGAAGAACTAGCACTCCTGAAAGAAAGGCGACTCACACCACATGGCAAAACAACGACGTCGCCCCAAAGATAGGGCAACAGTTACTATATATCGATAACCGCCGCTGTTGCCACTAGCAGACAGGCAACGCTTGCGAAACCGAATGGCGCCAGTCAACACGAGAAGAAGACAAACCACCGCAACTATGCCAACTAAACGAAACCGTCTCGTCTCCAGCAGGGGGCGGAAACCTACAAACAGCACCAACGTGAGCCGCAGCATGGCTCAGCAATATCAGAATAAAATAGTTTGAAATAATATATCAACACATCAACAGTTATCTGAAATTATGTAAAAGATTTTCAAGGCAAAATAGATTGGAATAAAATAGAATATAATCAAATATTATCTAAAGACTTAGTAAATGAATCGACTTCATTTACTTCCAGTACGATGAACGTGGAAGAATTATGGGCAAATTTTAAACACATTGTAAATCACTCATTGGAGAAATATGTGCCGAAAAAGTGGGTTACAGACGGAAAAGACCCACCGTGGTTTAACAGCGCGATTCGGAGAATACTCAAGAAGCAAAGGCAGTTGCACACACGGTAGAAGAAAGATCGGGAGATGAAGACAGGCAAAAGTTAGTAGATATTCGTGCTGCTGTAAAAAGAGAGATGCGCAAAGCATACAACCACTACCACCGTCATACCTTACCAGAAGATCTTCCTGAAAACCCAAGGAAATTCTAGTCTTACGTAAAATCGGTAAGCGGGTAGAAGGCTTCCATCCAGTCACTCACTAATTAGTCTGGCCTGGCAATGGAAGACAGCAAAATGAAAGCTGAAATTTTAAATTTAGCATTTGAGAAATCTTTCACGCAGGAGGATCGTACACACATACCGCCGTTTGAGCTGCGGACAGATTCCCGTATGGAGGACATAGTGATAGAAATCCCTGGGGTTGTGAAGCAGCTGAATGGGTTGAAAATAAATAAATCGTCAGGTCCTGATGGGATTTCAATTCGGTTTTACAGAGAGCACTCTACTGCATTGGCTCCTTACTTAGCTTGTATTTATCGCGAATCTCTTGCCCAACGCAAAGTCCCGAGCGACTGGAAAAAAGCGGAGGTGACGCCTGTGTATAAGAAGGGTAGAAGGACGGATCCTCAAAATTACAGACCAATCCTTAACATCGGTTTGTTGCAGGATTCTCGAACGTATTCTCAGTTCGAATATAATGAATTTCATTGAGACAGAGAAGTTGATGTCCATGCATCAGCACGGCTTTAGAAAGCATCGCTTGTGCGAAACGCAACTCGCCCTTTTTTCTCATGATATCTTGCAAACCATGCTGCCTTATTCCTTGATTTCCGGAAAGCGTCTGACTCGGTGCCCCACTGCAGACTCCTAACTGAGGTGCGAGCATATGGGATTGGTTCCCAAATATCTGAGTGTCTCGAAGACTTCTTAAGTAATAGAACCCAGTACGTTGTCCTCGATGGTGAGTGTTCATCGGAGGTGAGGGTATCATCTGGAGTGCTCCAGGGAAGTGTGGTAGGTCCGCTGTTGTTTTCTATCTACATAAATGATCTTTTGGATAGGGTGGATAACAATGTGCGGCTGTTTGCTGATGATGCTGTGGTGTACGGGAAGGTGTAGTCGTTGAGTGACTGTAAGAGGATACAAGATGACTTGGACAGGATTTGTGACAGGAGTAAAGAATGGCAGCTAACTCTAAATATAGATAAATGTAAATTAATGCAGATGAATATGAAAAAGAATCCCGTAATGATTGAATACTCCATTAGTAGTGCAGCACTTGATACAGTCACATCGATTAAATATTTGGCCGTAACATTGCAGAGGGATATGAAGTGGGACAAGCATGTAATGACAGTTGTGGGGAAGGCGGATAGTCGTCTTTGGTTCATTGGTAGAATTTTGGGAAGATGTGGTTCATCTGTAAAGGAGACCACTTATAAAACACTAATACAACCTATTCTTGAGTACTGCTTGAGCGTTTGGGATCCCAATCAGCTCGGATTGAGGGAGGACATAGAAGCAGTTCAGAGGCGTGCTGCTAGATTTGTTACTGGTAGGTTTGATCATCATGCGAGTGTTACAGAAATGCTTCAGGAACTCGGGTGGCAGTCTCTAGAGGAAAGGAGGCGTTCTTTTCGTGAATCGCTACCAAGGAAATTTAGAGAACCTGCATTTGAGTCTGACTGCAGTACAGTTTTATTGCTGGCAACTTACATTTTGCGGAGAGACCACAAAGATAAGAGAGATTAGGGCTCGTACAGAGGCATATAGGCAGTTATTTTTCTCTTGTTCTGTTTGGGAGTGGAACAGGGAGAGAAGATGCTAGTTGTGGTACGAGGTACCCTCCGCCACGCACCGTATGGTGGATTGCGGAGTATGTATGTAGATGTAGATGAAGATGTAACAGAATTTAAAGATAAAGTTAATTTGATAAATATTTTAAGCTGTCAAAATCGTCTGTTCATTTATACAAAAAACAATAACAACTTGCGAAATAACGGTTTTTCCGAATGTAGTGCATGGTGCAGCCTGGAGCCTGTTGAAGCAGTTGCCTGTTGTTTATGCTTAACTGATCAAAACTGTCAGTTTGTAAAAATTAAATGTAATCATATTTTATATATGGAAAATTCTGATAAATGCTTAGCAATCATGTTTCTTGTCCGATCTGTAGAAATGTTATTAAAATATTATAATTACAGAATCTGTTGAGTGAGATCAAATATATCATTAACCAATTCCACTTGAATGTAATCATCCAAAATATTAAAATAATTGTGCCAACAATCATTCTTAAAGTTTTATCATTCTTTGATATAAATTTACTGAATCAGGATTATAATTATGTCTTAACATTTATTCACAATTTGGATGTCTAATTTTGATTCTGTATAATTTTTTCGTTGTACTCTAATGACAGCAAATAATTTTCATCGAATAATTCTACAGGAATAAATGTAGGCCTTAAATTTTGATTGGCTGTTTGAGGTACAACAAGAACTACACATATCTTTTTCTCTGCTTCTTTCTTGTATTGTTTCTAAATTGATTTTTGATTTCATGACTGATGAAGATACACCAGCTTCATTGATAAAATTTGTCCTGCTTACAAGAGTAAAAATTATACTTTTTTGTATTGTTTTCTCTAACATGATCTGATATGGGCTTCCTTGTGTTTGGAAATTTCAAACGTTTGGGCACATCTTCTGCTTTAGACTATGGAGTATTCATTTTCCCAATTATTGTGAACACATGTTTAAAAAGACAGGTAAACGTGTTAGTGACTGGGTCGAGGACTGACTCCATTTCATTAAAAACAATTTTTATTACAAATATATATATTTTTTAATTTTATAATATTTTTACTATATCAATGCAGGAACATCTATATTCTTGTTTGTGATAATAGTGGTTGCCAGTGCCAGGTCAAGCAGCACCAGCTGAAGCAGACTTAGACCTGCAGCCAGGATTAGGCCTGTGAAATATATGGTCACCATTGTCTAAAGGATCTAAATGGAAAAGGCAATGTGTTAGGGTTAGGTCACGCATTGTTTCCAACTATGATTAATGATCCTTTGGAAATATATGTGGAGGACAAAGAGCCTTGGTATTTGGAGATCGATGGAAATACACTAAAAGATAAAAAATCAGTTTGAAGTTTTGGTTCATGAAATTGGTCATTCATTAAGTTTAGAACATAAAAATGTTGATGGACCAATAATGTATCATAATATAATGGTTCACATTCAGAATTATCTCTAGATTATATCTGTGGTATTTACAGCTTGTATGGTAAAAAATTATTGGCACCAATATGGCCAAAAAAATTCTAGTTGTTTCATCTGAACCAACTGAATCTTTATGTCCAGTTAAGAAGTTTCACCATTTATTATTGGTGAATGGAATTTCATAAGTTTTTTATCAAAAGTTCATGTGAATCAGTAGTGATAAGAAATGTCACAGGCCTTTGGGCGGTGCCCCACTAATAACTAATTGATTAACTTTTTACCACAATATGTACAAAAAATAAATGGATTATGCCAAAGACCAAGTGGTAAAGTTGTTTTATTTGTTGTCAGCAGGATAAATATGGTAAACTACAATAAACTATGGTTAATTTCAGGATATCCAAGACCACATTCTGGTACAGGACTATGTAAACATTTTAAGTTATTTGTTTCTGATGTTCTTTAATGATTTTTTCTGTGCAGAAATGGATGAAAGTAATTTTTTACAAATATGTGTGATACAAAAAACAGACGATTGTCTGTGGATTATCTTCAGGAATACAGTCGGCATATGGGTACATTAACCCTTTGTTTCCTGACATAAGATAAAATTTACTTTTTAACATTTTCTTTGCAGAATTTATGCTATTGTGGCTTCAAATGATGGTAGGATTTTTTGTAAAATTTTATTTTATTTTTCACAACTTTTTTCTCTCCTGGTACTCAGAAGTACCATCAGACTCCATGGACAGAATCACAACATGCGCAGAAAAATGTTCCAATTTTTATAACTTGTACTTTATGCCACATAAATATTAAATATTTTTACATTAGAAAATTAATTAACAGAAATATGATGTTTCTGAATTTTTTTCACTTTTGCATAAATTTATCCTAGAGCAACTTCACAATACATAGTAACTTAGCTATACATTTTTGACAATATATACATATCACATATTTAGTGATACCTCATGAAATTGTAGGAAACAGTTCTTTTTCTCATTGCAGCACAAATACATTTTACATGTAGTACATTGAGAATGTGGTCTCGACTGAATGTTATTTTTCGCACACATTTCGCATCATCCTCTTTTACAACTGAATACTACAAAATGGTTCCCCCGGTTGCCAAGACATACATCCTTCAGAACAGGAAAGCTAGCCTTCCTTCTCTTTGGTAGAGTTATTTCATCTTTACTAGAGTTTCTCTTTTTAAGATTTGGCACTTGCTGTTCATTCATTAGCCCTAGTGCCACAGCACGCCTGAATTCCAGCAGTGGCAGTGCCCCATGTAGATCACTGAAAATGATGTAAGCATTGACAAAAGCATTTTCTATTGCTCCCCAGAAGAGACGGTGCCACCATTTCTTTGATCGCTTGTCAAGACCACAAGTTGAACATAATCTGTCTGCATGATCCACACCATCCATGTTTTTATTGTAATCACATAAAATAACTGGACATGGTAAAGTCATACTAGCTCCATCTTTCTGTTTTCTTGTCACTACGCTCTGTTCATTGCCATGGAAGTTTGACGCAAAATACACTACTTTATTTTCCTTCCATTGAAATACTGTTAGTTCTAAAGATGACTCTCTGTCATTTGATTTAGACATTTTTCTTTAGGTAAATTCCCTGGCAAACCTTTCCTGTTTGTTCTAATTGTTCCACAGGCAAATGTATTTACGGATTTCTATGTGAGAAAAAGTGGACAGAACAACTAGTGAGAGGTAACACATTGTTGCTACAATAAAGTGTTCGCACAACCTGACGGTACTAATAAGTCCGCCTTATATTTTCCACTTTATCTCATTCACTTGTAACGTAATGCTTCAAACTATTATAAAAAAACAAAGAAGGTAAGTACATACAATGGAAAACTCAACGGAAGTTTCAATAAATTGCGCACAAAATTTGGCAACACCATGGAAACAAGCACATACAAACTTCTGTTTTCACAGCAGCGCGCGAAAAACAATTTCAAGCTCTGACCGCCAGAGAGGTCTATGTATTGCACAATAAATCTATGAAACAGTAGAGCAGAGTTACTGTTATGTACCGACAGGCTCTCAGATCACGAAACTGCACCACAAGAAAATAATGAGAGTCAAAACTTACTGGTATTTTTAAGTACCGTCAGGCAACAAAGGGTTAATGGAGTGTTGTGTTGTATTTTTCAAGGATGATGTTTTTTTATGAATATAATCATTCATGAGGAAATTAGTTAGAGCTGGTACAACTGATTTAACTGTATTTGGTATTGATTGTAATAAAACATCAGAATTAGTTCCTGAAGCAATAAATATATTAAAAGCTACAATGCAAATACTAGAAAATTTATAAAAATCTCTTAAATTTTTTTCTATAGTTGGAATTTCTTGGGCACCAGCAGCAGCAGTCTTTGGACTGTGTTCAATCCAAATTTTCTAAATACTGCAATACTGAGAAGTCATTTGATAATTCTACTTCATGGAAGTACAGAAAATATCGTTATAGAACCATGTGTAGACAGTATATATATATATATATATATATATATATATATATATATATATATATATATATAGCAATATCATGTAAGAGTGTTCAATGAAAGACGAATACCTTGTGAATGTGGAAAAAATATTTGTATATATCACTTACAACAGATTCTGAGTGATGAATCTTTAAAGATATTCCTCCATTGAAAAAAAGATGTGAGACAAATTAAGCCACCCTCAAAAAATTTAATATACGATAAAAAATTAAACATTTAATTTATTTCTGTGCAAACCCTTGACATAAAGATAAACTTAATAATACATGCAAAAAATATTTCATATATATAACAGAAATAAAAAAATCGCAGTACCAGCTGAAGCAGACACAGTCTGAAGTAGATGCAGTATGAAGAACACTTTGGCAGTTACCAGGCTTTGGCCTGTGGCCAGTTCAACTTACTACTATATTACAAAAATGAAAAATCTTGTACATAGTTTTTAAAACCTATTAAATTACCAAAAATAATAATTATCAGCTTGGCCAGACTTACTTTTTTTAAAACCTAGCAAATTGTATTTTTAATAAATGGAGAAATTCACAACTGCCCAACTTTGTGATTATTTTAGAAGGAATAATATAACTAATTACAACAGGATAAGAAAACAAAGGCTTAAAACTAAATCAGCTGGAAGTCCTGGAAATTAACAAACTTCTTTCTCACAGTCCAGATTTAATTATAAACGACCAGACACAGCTTAATACTTAACCAATTCTAAACTTCCCACACTGCCTGTTGCTTCATATTCTTCCATATTCCTGTATTCATTAAGTCTCTTTTATTTTATTGAAGCTGCATTTGTAATCCATATAGTCTATAGTTAAAATTGTTAAGTCTTTTTTTAACTGGTATCTGTATTATTTCCCATGTTTAATATTTATTGAAGTTGCCACATCAGGTACTATTTTTATTTTACTGTGTTCACCTATTTAATGCACACTGTTACATAACCACAGTTGTTGAGTATAATGTCATTTCTTTTCCTGTGTTCTCCTTTTATATTTGTCTATTGTTCAGCTTTTTACTTTTTAAAATGCATTACACTATACTCTCAATGATGGAATTTTTTTACATTGTACTACCACCACAATGCTATGTACTGCATGCCACCACTTCAATCTAGAGATGTAACTGCTTCTCCAAGGTCGCTTACTAACTCCTTTGGCAAAAAGTCAGTAAATGTCCTAAGACAGTCTTGCAAGCCAAAAACTGGTTAACAGAATAAATGTCAGACTGTAGAAGAAAAGCAAACTTTATTAGATTAAGAAAAGATGAATTAATTAATTTAATATATCATATAATTAACTATTCCTAGAATGACTCTCAGTAATATGAGGATAGCTGGACTCAAAGCTAGAGCCAAAAATTTCGGTGTTAGAGGTTACAGTAAACTACAGAAATCAGAATTAAATAATTCAGTTGTCTTACAAGATTTCCCTATTCATCAAGAATTATTCCAAAAGGCTAGATCAAGACCAAAATGTGTACCTAATATAAATTATTTTTACAAATTTGACGATGACGTTATCGAGAAAACCCAACCACTGAGACAGGAAAAAAGAATGCAATAAGATCCAATTTATCCATTCAATAGTAAACTATTCAAACAAGAAAAAGAGAACTAGCCATCGAAAAATGTTTTATTTGAGATTAAGGAAATAAGATTTAAATTTAACAAAAAAGCTAAAGCTAGATCTGTTGAATATAAAATAATTTTTAATGACAATTATACTAGTTAACTCGAAACTGTTAAGGAAGAAACAGGTTACATAATGAAAGCACTCAATTCTATGCTACAAACAGCTAAAAATAGAAATAAATTAGGAACACAAGATAAACTGAATATAAAAGTTTCAGATCAAAAAATGCCTTATCCAATTTATACAGGACATGGAGCATCAAATAATACTAAACAATTGGATACATCCAGTTTTGTTTTATAAAATCAGACATTTATTAACATCTGATGAACCTAAGTCATATACCAAATACAGTTTTTAATATTCAGATGTTACCAATTCCAAGAGGCAGCAGAGGTAATAAAATAATAAATTTAACTGATGATAAAGGGACTAAAAGATATATTACTAGAATTAATAATAGTGACAACTTGTGTTGGCTTAGAACAGTAATGATTGCATTGAAATATCACACAAATATTATCTTAGGAAGAGAACTAACTGCTAGTGAAATTAAGAAATTTAGAGAAGGAGATAAATATAAATTATCAAAAGATCTAACCAGAATATTATGTAATCAGTTAGGCCAATACAATGATGAAAGTTTTACCCTAGACAATATTAGAAATGTTGAGCACTTATTGGATATCCTAGTAAATGTTGTATGCATTGAGAATTACAACTCAGTTATCTATAATAAAATCTTCTTGGGTTGACAGCTGAGTCGATTAGTTGTTCTACAGCAATGTTTCAGCAAGTTTCTCACTTGCTGTCTTCAGGCCTTTGACTGAACATTACAAGTAATAAACTTGCTGAAACGTTGGCAGAGAACAAGGCATGGACTTGGCTGTCGACATGAGAAGATTTTATCATCGATATTCACCGAGAAAGCCTGCATTCCCATATAATTCAGTTATCTGCCATGGTCCTAAGAAAGAAATAAAAATATGTTTGTGTAAAAATCACAACCATTTTAATGTAATCAACAATATGTCAGCATTTTTAGAGCTTAAAATTTGTGTAGTAAATATAGAAAAGCATATAACAAAAAATCACTGTAAAATATAACAAAAATAGGTATATTGTATTTTTGTCCAGAACACTAAACCACAGATAACAGAATATATTGCGAAAAATGTAATAGATACTGTTACAATGAACATTGCTTAAACAGTCTCCAAGAAGTTAATGATCAGCTTATAAATATGTATAATGTAAAAAGATTAGTTCGAGATTGGAAGAACATAAATGCGGCATTGAAAAATGTAGAAACGGTTAAAAAATTGAAAACATTAAAATTTTTAATGTTATGTGCTATGAAGATTGCAAAAAGATGGTATTTGTAAAAGAAAAATTAGAAAGACTATATGTCGTATTAACAGAGAATTCAAAGATAATTATGTTTTTGAATGTCCTAGTTGCAATAAAATAATTGAAGGGAAACAATTTTAGTGTTATGAAGAAGGAGAAACGAATTGATTTCCTTGTACACATACTGAAAAAGATATGTTGTTTGATTATGAAGCTGAACAAGAAATATGAATACATTTCCTATTCTCATAATTTTTCGCAATTATAAATTCGATAAACATTAAGTCTAAACAAATGACAAATTCTGTAAGAGGATGATACCTGAAGAAAACAAAAATTATAAGTTCATAGCTCATTATGCTAGAAGTTATGATTCACAATTTATTTTGAAGTATTGTGTTCAAAAGACAATAAAACCATATACTTTCTACACATAACTAAATTAATATTATCCGATGTCGAACAGGTAGAACTAAAAATTACAGACAGTAGCAATTTTCTACAACGAAAATTTAGTCAATACCTAGAAACATTTGATTTGAAAGAATTAGAGAAAGGTGAACCCCACATTTGTTTAAACAAAAATTACGTACTACCAGCTCCTGATACCATATATTATTGCACTGGTACTATAAAACCAAAAGAAGGAGAAGCAGTTCTCAAATGGCATAGTCAAAAAGTTTAAAAAAAATCATGTATTCAGTATGAGGAAATAAATTTATAAATATTGTAATTCTGATATAGGTATACTGAGAAGAGGTCGTTCAGACAAATATAGATCCATTCTGTTATTTTACAGTTTCCAGAGTTTGTTTAGGTATTTACGGGTCTAAATATTACCATGTATAAAAGTTGCTGTAGTGGATAAAGAACTGAAAGAAAATTATAAAAAAGAATATACAGCTTGCTAAAATAGTTTAGGCAATTGGAATGTTCAACACGCACTTAACAGTGACAAAGCAAAAATAGCTGGACCAAAAAAGGCAGATTTGGTAAAGAAACAAATACAGTTTATTACTACCATAGCTGTATTTGGCTTGGTTGTATAAAAAGCTTTAGAAATTAGATGATTAGTAATAAAATAATGAATTGATAGATGATTCATATCAAAAAATGAGAAATGTAGAAACATGGAACACTGGATGTAACTTAGTAGAAATGTGGAAATGTAACTGGATTAAATAAACTGTGTATAAACAACTTAAAAAATTAAAACAGTTACCAGAGATTGACAAATCATTAAAACTGAGGAATGCCTTTTATGGTGGCCATACAAAGCAGGCTTTTGCCTGCAGCCAGATGGTGTTAAAAATGTTGTTTTCTTTAGGTGTCAAATATGCAGAAGAGAAAATAAAAAAAAGTAATCATAATGATAATGAATGAAGTTTATTTGAACTAGAACAACTGATAAAGTAAATAAAGCTACAGGAAAAATTTATAAACCTGATACACCAAGTTGAATATTTCAGTTTAATCCTAGTGTGTGGCCACATGCCTAAGCCAGCTTCAGCTGGCGCTCAAAATACCTCATTTTTTCAGGAATCAGAAATTTTTCCTCCTATAATGGTACAGATTTTCATCATTATAAAGTTTATTGTATTTTAGATTAATTCTACAGCGCTCAACGTACCCAATTAAAATTGATATAAGTAGTAAATGAGTACATGGAACATAGAGTGTTTTTAATGTATGAACATTCACAGTATTTCAGTGGGAATCATCCACCACTGAAATATTGTGAAAGCGCATTTATTAAGAACACTTCGACTGCACTCAACATACCCACTTCCTCCTGGTTCGTTATTAAATATTGTAAATAAACGCATATGACAATAAAGGTAGTAATGTTTGATTGGGATCTAGGTTGTAAACTAAAAACAACAGATTAAGAATAAATCGTTGAAGTGAGAATAGGGAGCGTATCACAGTGGTCAGAGGGTAGGCTACGCCCTCAGAACTACATCCTATCTCTCACTCTATCTGCTTGCACATTCCATGTGCCTGGTCCAACATGTGAAATCCTGTCATTCTGGTTTTCCTGCTGGATGGGTCTGTATGCAGTTTAAATAGTGCTATATCTCCATAATTAAATCTAACATTAATGAACGTTTTAATGATTTATTCTGATACCAACGTATTACCATAAAACGAAGAATTTGCCTCTACAGTTAGTTCTCACTCAAACTCTGGATGCTTTTTCTTCTTTCATTTCCTTGCCTTTTCTCGTTCGCTGCGGGATCGGCACTGTTATAAGGGTTGAAGCGACGTCAGCGATAGGTGGTGGTCGGATTCCGTTCCCGGCGCCCCTCTCGCCCCTCCAGCCCCTCCCCCATCCCCCCTACCCCAACAAGAAACTCTGTCTGCGCCTAGTGCAAGTCACGAGAACGTTTTCTAATTGTTTGCAAGGCGTGTGCCTGTGGCGAGACATGCGCACCAGTCCAGTAGCCGTTTACGTAGTTGTATGTGGGAAACGAATGACTCAAAAATGAGTTCGGCAGGAAGTGCAAAATGGCTAAGCTTGAATGGCTGGAGGACAATTGTAAGGATTTAAAAGCAGATATCACTATGGTTACGATAGATGCTGCACACAGGAAAATTAAAGAGACGTCTGGAGAAAAGAGAGCCACCTCTGTGAATATCAAGAGCTCAGATGGAGAACCAGTTCTAAGAAAAGAACGGAAAGCAGAAAGGTGGAAGGGGTATACAGAGGGGTCTATACAAGGGCGATGTGCTTCAGGGCAATATTACGGAAATTGAAGAGGATGTGGATGAAGATGAGATGAGAGATACGATATGTGTCAAGAATTCGACAAAGCGCCGAAAGACCTAAGTCGAAACAAGGCCCCTCACGTAGACAACATTCCGTTGGAACTAGTGACGCCTTGGGAGAGCCAGCCAGGACAAAACTCGTCCATCTGGTGAGCAAGGCGAAATACCCTCAGACTTCAAGAAGAATTTAATAATTCCAATTCCAAAGAAAGCAGGTGCTGACAAGTGTGAAAATTACTGAACTATGAGTTTAAAAAGTCACGGTTGCAAAATACTAACACGAATTCTTTACAGACGAACGGAAAAACTGATAGACACCGACCCCGGGGAATATCAGTTTGGATTCCGTAGAAATGTAGGAACACGCAAGGCAATACTGACTCTATGATTTATCTTAGAAGGTTGGTTAAGGAAAGACAAACATACGTTTATAGCATTTGAATATTTACAGAAAGCCTTTGACAATATTGACTGGAATACTCTCTTTCAAGTTCTGAAGGTGGCAGGGATAAAATACAGGGAGGAAAAGGCTATTTACAATTTGTACAGAAACCAGATGCCAGTTATAAGAGTCGAAGGGTACGAATGGGAAGCAGTGGTTGAGAAGGGAGTGAAGCAGGTTTGTAGCCTAACCCCAAAGTTATTCAGTTTGTATATTGAGCAAGCAGTAAAGGAAACAGAAGAAAAATCTGGAGTAGGAATTAAAATCCAGGTAGAAGAACAAAAAGCTTGAGGTTTTCCGATGACTTTGTAATTCTGTCAGAGTCAGAAAAGGATTCGGAAGAACATTTGAACGGAATGGACAGTGTCTTGAAAGCAGAATATAAGATGAACATAACAAACGCAAAACAAGGGTAATGGAATATGCTGAGGGAGTAAGATAAGGAAATAAGACACTAAAAGTAGTAGATGAGTTTCGCTATTTGGGCAGCAAAATAACTGATGATGGTTGAAGAAGAGAGGATATGAAATGTAGACTGGCGACGGCAAGAAAAGCGTTATTGAAGAAGAGAAATTATTTCAAGATCCAGTATAGATTTAAGTATCAGGAAGTCTTTTCTCAAAGTATTTGTATGGAGTGTTGCCATGTATGGAAATGAAACAGTTTAGACAAGAAGAGAATAAAAGCTTTCGAAATGTGGTGCTACAGAAGAATGCTGAAGGTTGGATGGGTAGATCACGTAACTAATGAGGTGGCACTGAATGGAATTGGGGAGAAGAGGAATTTGTGGCACAATCTGACTAAAAGAAGGGATCGGTTGGTAGGACACGTTCTGAGGCATCAAGGGATCACCAATTTAGTACTGGAGGGAAGCGTGGAGGGTAAAAATCGTGGAGGAAGATCAAGAGATGAATTCGCTAAGCAGATTGAGAAAATGTAAGTTGCTGCGCTTACTCGGAGATGAAGAGGCTTGCACAGGATAGAGTAGCATAGAGAGCTGCATCAAACCAGTCTTTGGACTGAAGACCACAACAACAAGATGTGAGAAACTATCTGAAAACCACATCCAATGTGGCCAGCCCTCGTTGTTAATCCGGCTTCAACCCAAACGCCGTAAGCAGCGTGTTAACGAACTCGGCTGTGTGGGTAAGTGCTTAGAATCAACGTCCTGTAAACTGCACGCAATGTAAACTACACGCAATGAAAGCTGCACCAAGTGAAATCTGCGCCCAGAGAAGGTCGAGGAAGGAGCCACTAATCCCTCCGTCCAACTCTGCGACTTGCTCGGGAAGCGATTTTTAAAATCGGAAGTGAATGTATTACATATATTGTCACGCTAAGTAAAAGGCCATTACGTGTGTATGTAGGTGGCATGGGTTGTACGTAGCTTCTTCTCCCACTCCTAGCGCTACGTGTGCGCATCCTCTATATCTGACTTAAAAACATCAAAACTGTTTTCGTTATAACGATAATTCTACATGTGCATCTATATCCGTACTGTGCAAACCACTGTTAAGTGTACAATAGAGAGTACTTCCCATTGTTTTAGTTACTGTACTTTTTACCGTTCCATTCACGTGTATAGTGCGGGAAGAAGGGGTGTTTAAACGCCTCAGTGACGTGTCCTCGCGATTGTAGTATATACCTAAATTCATCATTTACAGCCGCCTCTTGAAACTTACTAACTAGGCTTTCTACGGATAGCTTGCCTCGATCTTCAAGCGTCTGCCAATTCAGTTTCTTTATCAACTCCGTGACATATTCCCTCCGGTCAAACAAGCCTGTGACCGTTAGTGCCGACCTCCTATGTCCTTGTTAGTCCTACTGGGAACGTTTCCCAGCACTTGAGCAATATTCTAGGATGCATCACGCCAGTTCAGAAAGTCGTTCAGAAAGGAGAGTCGTATAAACATATCATCATTTGACCATCGCCCAGACTCCCTACGGACGACATAGCATCTCTGACGTAAAGAAACAACTAAAAGATTTGAAAGCAAATAAATCACCAGGTCCGGATCGAACCCCAGTTCCGTTTTACAAAGAGTACTCTACGGCATTTCATTCTTACCTAGCCTGCATTTATCGTGAATCTCTCGCCCAACACGAAGTCTCGGAGATTGGGAAAAAACTCAGGTGACTCCAGTATATTAGAGGTTTAAAACAACGGAGCAGCAAAATTACAGGCCAATATCCCTAAATTCGGTTTCCTGAAGAATCCTTGAACATGTGCTCAGTTCAATATAATAAACTTTCTTATGTCCACGAATCAGCATGGCTTTAGAAAGCATCGCTCGTGCAAAACTCAGCTTGCCCTTTTCTCACATGTACTGCGAACTATGGCTGAAGGGCAAGAGGCAGATTCAATATACCTAGATTTCCGGAAGGCATTTGACACGGTGCCACATTGCAGGCTGTTAACGAAGGAACGAGCATGTGGAAGAAGTTCTCAGATATGTGAGTGGCTCGAAAAATTCTTAAGTACTAGAACCCAGTACGTTGTACTCGACTGCGATCGCCACTGCGAAGTGTGCTGGGACGGCTTTTGTTCTCTCTATACATAAATGATTTGCCAGATAGGGTGGGCAGCAGTCTGCGGTTGTTTGCTGATGATGCTATGATGTATGTAAGGTGCTGAAGTTGGGTGACTGTAGGAAGGTATGACTTCGACAAAATATCTAGTTGGTGTGATGAATAACAACTAGCTCCAAAAGGAGAAAAATGGATGTTAATGAGTATGAGTATGAAGAACAAACCTGTAATGTTCGGATACAGTCTTACTACTGTCCTGCTTGACGCAGTCAAGTCGTTTGAATATCTGGGCGTAACGTTGCAAAGCGATATGAAGTGGAACAAGCATGTGAGAACTGTGGCAGGGGAGGCGAATGGTCGACTTCGGTTTATTGGGAGAACTTTAGGAACGAGTGGTTCATCTGTAAAGGAGACTACATAGAACGTTGGTGCGACCTATTCTTGAATACTGCTCGAGTGTTTGCGATCCGTACCAAGTCGGGTTGAAGGAAGACATTTAAGCAATTCAGAGACGGGCTGCTAGATTTGTTACCGGTAGGTTCGAACAACACGTAAGTGTTACAGAGATGCTTCAGGAACTCAAATGGGAATATTGGAGGGAAGGTGACCTTCCTTTCGACAAACACGTTTGAGAAAATTTAGAGTGCCGGCTTTTGAAGCTGACTGTCGAACTATTCTACTGCCACCAACATACATTGCGCTTAAGGGCCACGAAGATACGAGAAATTTGGCTTCATACGGAGGCCTGGAAGAGCAGTTGAACGGAATGGACAGCGCCTTGAAGGGAGGCAATAAGATGAACATCAACAAAAGCAAAACAAGAATAATGGAATGTAGTCGAATTAAATCAGGTGATGCTGAGGGAATTAGATTAGGAAATGAGACACTTAAAGTAGTAGATGAGTTTTGCTATTTGGGGAGCAAAATAAGTGATGATGAGCGAAGTAGGGAGGATATAAAATGTAGACTGGCAATGGCAAGGAAAGTGTTTCTGAAGAAGAGACATTTGTTAATATCGAGTACAGATTTAAGTGTCAGAAAGTCTTTTCTCAAAGTATATGTATGGAGTGTAGCCATGTAAGAATGTGAAACATGGATGATAAATAGTTTAGCCAAGAAGAGAATAAAAACTTTCGAAATGGTGTTCTACAGAAGAATGCTGAAGATTAGATGGGTAGATCACGTAACTAATGAGGAGGCACTGAATAGAATTAGGGAGAATAGGAATTTGTAGCACAACTTGTCTAGAGGAAGGGCTCGGTTGGTAGGACGTGTTCTGAGGCATCAGGGGAACTTAGTATTGGAGGGCTGCGTTGAGGGTAAAAGTTGTAGAGGAAGACCAAGAGATGAAATCACTAAGCAGATTCAGAAGGATGTAGGGTGCAGTAGTTACTTCGAAATGAAGGTTGCACAGGATAGAGTAGCATGGAGAGCTGCATCAAACCAGTTTCTGGACTGAAGACCACAACAACAACGACAACAATAACGGAGGCATATAGATAGTCGTTTTTCCCTCGCTCTGTTTTCGAATGGAACAGGGAAGGATATGACTCGTAGTGGTACGGTGGCTATGTATCTATGTAGCTGCAGATGCAGATGTAGATGTAGAAGTAGTGTTTTGTAAGCAATCGCCTTTGTAGACTGATTGCACTCCCCTTATATTCTACCAATGAACCGATCTGCTTTGCGCGCGTCTGAGCCTACTAACTGTTACGCCCAGTTTGTACAGTCCACAGTTTTACATTTCTGAACATTTAAAGCAAGTTGCCAATCTTTTCATCACTTTCAAATATTATAAAGATCGGACTGAATATTTTTACAGCTTTTTCACGTAGTACCTTGTTATAGATAACTATAGATTAAGTCTGAGGTTACTAAAATGTGGTCTGTAAGGTCATTAACATACAAAATTAACACCAAGGGTCATTAGCACGCTTCTCTGAGGTTCACTCGAAGTTGTTTACACATCTTCTGATGATTTTCCATCCAAGATAATAAGCTGCGTTCATCCTACCAAGAAATTCTCAATCCTCTCATAAACTTCGCTTAATATGCGACACGATCGTATTTTTGATAATAAGCGTAGTTGCGGTATGGAGCCAAAAGGTTTTCGGAAATCAAGAAATACTGCTCCTATCTGACTGTCTCGCTCCGTGGCTTTCAAGATGTCATGTGAGGAAACTGCAAGCTGGGTTTCACGGAATCTATGCTGTTTGGCATGGAGGAGGTCGTTCTCTTCTAGATACCACACTACGTTTCAGTTCGGAAAATGTTCTAAGATTTTGTAGGAAATGGGTCTCAAGGATACTGGACGTTAGTTTTGTGGTTCACTTCTGGTACCCTTGTTGCAAATGGGTGTGAGGTGTACTGTCTTCCAGCTACTGAGCATGGGTTTTTATTTCAGGAATCTACGAAGATTATGATAAAAAGAGAGGTTCACTCAGTCACAAGTTTGGTGTAGTATCTATTAGGGATACCAATGATACTAACCCCTATATCATTCATTTTTACAGTGGTGCTCTTCTTCCGGTAACTATGTTTTATTTACGTTGCTGGTCATTTGCATGGTAGTGTCGACGCAGCTGGGACATGGCGGCACAACGCCTCACTGTGGACATAAGGAGCATGTCCGTAGGTCGGAGATTCGGGACGTAGGTAGGTCGTGACGGAATGAACACGTAGCTTCCTGGAATACTGAGGGCAAATTTCACAGATTTCTGGTTTGGCGCAAATTTCACTGGGCGCATCTTTCATATACCGCTGGGAATCTGCGAGCTACTAAGTCAAATGCTGGGATGCTTCCTTCGTAAAGGACATGGCCGAGTTCTTTCCCAGTCTTCCCAAAAGTTATTCTCTGTCTCCAATAAATTCAACGGCAACGAGATGTCAAACTCTTATCTTCCTCCTCACATATATGGATATGTTAATTGTCGTCATACTTAGCCAACAGACAAGCTTCGGCAGAAGCGAAATATTGCGGGCGGTGAAGAAGGCTTCTACAGTGAAGGGGGTATGTGGCAACTGGTGAAACAGAGTGAATTTTGTTTCTACAGCTTGCCACACCTAGTAATTCATTTCTAACAGATTAAGTGGTTTGTGTACCTACTGCCTAAACGAACTTCATCTTATTCCTTGATAACGAGACTTTTATAGCAGATTTCAGGCCTTCAACGATGTTTGTGTGCATTTCGCAATCTCAAACGATCGAGGTTCTGGTTCATGTCTGAGAATGACTTCTGTAGTGTGTGGAGGACAGACAGCAAGTATGATGCGATGATTATTATGAGTTATCATCAACGGTGACGACGCCGGCCGTTGTGGCCGAGCGGTTCTAGGCGCTTCAGTCAGGAACCGCGCGACCTCTATGGTCGCAGGTTCGAATCCTGCCTCGGGCATGGATGTGGGTGATGTCGTTAGGTTAGTTAGGTTTAAGTAGTTCTAAGTTCTAGGGGACTGATGACCTCAGATGTTAAGTCCCATAGTGCTCAGAGCCATTTGAACCATTTTTGAACGGTGACGACTGTGATGAATTGCTGGTCCTCTCAGCAGCAGCCGATTACTTAGGAAGTAGTACATGTCAAAATGATATCCTTGTCTCTGCTGGCTTTTGGTACTGATCTGTTCATATAGCGTATGGCGCTGAACATTACCTTGCTGCACAGTAACTTCCGGCCGGGCCGGGCCGGGCTGACGCGTACTGGCTCGGCTCGTGCGTAGCCAGCTCAGGCCGACGTGTAGTGCATTCACACTTCGCGCCGCGCCGAGCCGGGACGGCGAAATGGGGGAAAATCCACTTCTCCGATTTTCACGTTTTAAAAAATCTTAGCGGTATATAAGACTTCGCCACATCGTTTTATGAACTTATTTTTTCCTTAAAAGCGTTACTTACGTCGTGAAAAAAGAAAAAGTCTACTTTTCGTTTCGCGTGATTTCTTAGTTTCGTAACGCTTTCCAACCGATTTTGAGGAAAGTATGCGGCTAAAGAATCTGATTCTTGTACACGTGGTAGTGCAACATCTTAGCTTCGTATTGAATCATTTATCTTTCCATATTTCTTAACAATCATTGTGAAATGATGCTATTTGTCAACGTTGTGCGCTTGATTTACAAATCTTGCAGTGAAAAAGTTATGTAGCGGGTAGCTTACTGTTAGATCCGTTTTAAACCATACATTGTTGGGAATGAAATGTAGCTAAAAGTACCAAAAAGTTTTTGAAATGATAATGATACTGATATCTGTCTCTGGTCTCAAGTAATGCGAGCTATTCAGTGGCGTCAGTGCCGCGTCCGCAAGCCACGGAGTTCGCGCGGTTACAGCTTGGTTTAGTGTAGTCATATAATGCAGGACAGAAAAAAACTAATTACTAGCGATCAGCGCAGACCTAGTGCCGGTCCCTCTTATTATTTTAATGGTCTCATTCTCTAGATAGATCCAAATGTATAAGAATTTTTCCCTCGGCTACTGGACAATCATCTGCTATGCTTTTATAATTGGCCACACGTTGCATCACAAAAGACAAACAATTATTTGTCATCAACATCATACAATTAGTATGATGTACATTTCGTATTTCGAACTAAAAGATAACTGAAGCGCAATTCTGTAGTCTCGTTGTCTACTTTGATAGAAAAAATAATGGAGAGTTAATGAAACTACTGTAGATCGGCACATATGTGCGTTTCATTGTTCTTCGTTGTTTTTTTCTTCCTTGGCGGGCTGCGCTGCACTGTCAATGTAATCCCCACTCTTTGGCTAAATGGCTGGCGGGAGGCCAAATAAATAAATTTAAAAAGATCCCCACCTTTCGACAGCTGAAAAGCAAGTCAGTAGAAAACGCAGCTGCAGTCAACAGTTGCTCGCCTTTAGCTAGTCTGTGCTGTCGTGTAGAACAATGTCTTCACTCTTTTATTGGTATTGTTTTGACTCTGCAGTAACTCGTCGAGTTTTGAAGTACAGAAGAACTAGGAGGTTATGGATTCATCCCATAAATAGCGACAGACATTTAGGAGAGCTTTTTCTTTATATGAAGAACTTAAAAACTATCCTGAAAAATTTTATTCAAATTACAGAATGAATCATAATACATTTCAGTATGTGCTGCAGAACATTCAAGACAACATTTCTAAATAGAACACAAATTTTCGCAGAAGTATAACAGCAGAAGAAAAATTGTGTACAACAATAAGGTAAGATTCGTTAGTACACACTTTTTGCTTTGCAGTAGAACTTTGCACAGCATTCACTACCTCCAATTAATTGTAGTCATGCTTTTGTATTTTAAATTTCACAAACGCTTACCTCTGAGGGGAAGAGAGTTTATGGGACTCCTGAGAAACATTAGGAAGTAATTAGCTTCGTCATTTTGGGTAATGTCTTGCTGTGCCTTCAACGAAGAATTGCAGAAATACTCCTTCAGAATTTTCCAACTTTTTTCTTCTTTTTTCTTCACGATGCAGCGCTTGGCAGTGGTGATGGTTCATCATGTGGAGCCACTGATGATCTCACAGAATTCTTTTCATTACCTCGTAAGATAGATTGATAGGCGAAGAGTTTTGAGATAATGCCCTTTGACTCAGTGGTTCTATTTTCACTGATAAGGAACTGCCACAGCATGACTTTACAATGCATTATCATCTGGTAGGGACACATTTCCGTCCCTCAGTGACACTCATATCTGTCTCCGTTTACAAGTAAATGCGAACTATTCAGTGGCGGCAATGCCGCGATCGCTGGCAAGCTATTGTTGTAAATGCATGTAAATACGGTAGATTAAATAAATGAAATAAAAGTAATTTCGCATGTATCATTATAATAAACGTAATTTTTCCTCACTGATTGTGCAATGTGAGGTAACATGTTAAAATAAAAGACGTGTGCAGTCACACTTGTGATGAGAGCAGAAGGGAGACGTGTGACGCGTGTAGTGCAGAAGCTGTAGTGCTGCTCCACAGGCTCGCGCCGCCAATATTAAACACTCGGGATGTCGCCGGCTCGGCTCCGGGAGGCTGACGCCGTGTCGGCGCGGCCCGGCCGCCAGTGTGAACACCGCAATTCAGAACCATGTGCTTGATATCGAAGCGCGCGGCGGCCCGGCCAGGCTCGGCTCGGCCCGGCCGGCAGTGTGAACGCAGCCTTGGGTAGCCATAACCCTGCAGTCGTGTGGTATTCTCCTGCGTGGATCTTTATGCTCACTGTGCGCCAAAATGACAGTATCGCTCCTGATTGTGTAAGAAATCAGGATGCCACGTTTTTACTTTGGTAGTTTATCGTATGAGGCTCTGTTATAACAGTTCCATCGCTCTCAGTACGAATTCCTTGGTCTATTATTTGTGTGTGGAAATACAATAGTTCTTAGTTCGCAACTCCATCTCCTTTATCAGTTCATTTTACGCAGATTTAAAATGAAAAGTAATCACGCTTTAAATCGGATCAGCGGCGATAATTTTAGAATTAACTTTTCGCGGCAATTTTTATAAACTGGATTTTCATTGGAGTTAGTTTACTGGCTCACATTCATACGGCTTAGCGAGTTGTGAAAGACGATGAAGAGCAGTGCGAGGTTTTTCTCTGCTGGTTATAAAGATGTTTTCATTGTGTTATTGTTTCCCAGAAATAAATGAAGACGGAAACAGTAAACAATGTCAGTTAAGCGGAAACGAGTACTGTGGAAGCCTACTAATAATTCTTTCCTGAACGAAGTAAGTATTTCGTCCTGTTATGTGGAACTATTAAAGTTTAATCAATAGCATTTCGTAGTATCTATTGTTGTTCAGGGATTTGTAGTGTCACTATGAACAATTTGTACGTTGCTAATCGAAAAACAAATGCAATGTTTTCATTGCAAACAGTCGTCACATCGTAGCGTCATACACATCCCAGTTATACAAAGATCGTTAAAATCTTCTACTATTGCCACAACTGTTCTAGTGTTGCAAGAATAAATGCGTTTCAATTTGAAATTCGGTAATAGTGAAAATATTTTTACGATTAAGTATGCTTTAAAGTTTGTAAAGTACATGACAGGAAAACTTTACTGCATTTCTCCAGTACAAAATAAAGTTACTGCATCCATGATGATTCATCGAAATACTTTGTTCAGTGACGGGAAAATGTTCCCAGGTAGTATATTAAAATAAACGATAAATATCATGGCAGGAAAACTTAAATCGTGACAGTATGTCAAATAAAAAAAATGGAATTCGTTATTTTCGGATCGTTTTTCCTATTTTCCTGTACGTCAAGAGCGTCGTAATGCATAGCTATTTATTCGTAAGTTATTCATCTTATGGCACTCCACATGGGCCTTCGTTACACGGTAACAGTGCAAGGTCACTGATGAAAGCATATAATAACTGTGTAAATTAAATAATGGAAACTCCAAGTTGGAATATCAACAATATTAGGAAAGGGATAGGTTGCTGCTCACCACGAAGATGACACGTTGCGCTGCAGACAGCCACAACGAAAAAACTCTTTACACATTTAACTTTCGACCAAAGCCTTCTACAGAAAACACTCACATTCACCCTCACGCCCCCAAGACAGCCATCACGGGCAGTGTAACAGTCTTTTCCTTATGCCTGCCTGCAACTCTACGTTACATCTATACGGTGAGTTGTAATCTATCCTTCTACTAATAGCTACTATGTACATTAAAATACTAAGAAATAGTCGAGTGTATCTTTGCATCAGTGCCAATTCCAGCTTCTTGATCTAATTGAATGCATCGGTTGGAAGAGTAAAGAAATCAGCTGTGCCTACATGATATGGCATAACTTTGCAGTATTCCACGATACTGTTTAGAGTCTGGTATCATATCTGCAATTACATTCGGCTGAAGCAAAACTGCCCTCTTTGTATAGCATGTCCGCACGTCTCCCACGTCCATTGCAGATCCTGTAATGATGTCCCCTATTTCCAAAGGTACATCGAAACCAGGAGGTCCAAACTTCGTCATTAGTTTGGAAGAAGTAATCAGGTGAAGCAGTTTGCTTTCATAATTCTTATTTTTGTTGTAAGTCGAATACACTTGTAGAAAGCCCTTCTGCAGTCGTGACTTTAAGAGTGTTCGCGATTAAGTCTCAGTGTAGTAGCTTCAAGTGTATCCTCATGTATTGGTAGCTGCTATCTTCTGTGGCAGATGAACAAAAGGTTCTAGTCTTTCATTATTCCTTCTATTCATCAGACATATACTACAGACTATTCATTGAGTCCAATATTTATTATATAGATATAAAGATGGGATTTGCTGAAATTGTAAATTGGCTGTTCTACTTCGGTCTCATAAGCCAAATCCTTGTGTTGGTATAGTTGATATATGAATATTTTAATAGCACGGATATGAAGTAACGCCTCTGTTTATTGAAGGATAATGGAATACTTCAGTTTGTTAAGAAAGAGATATCTCACAAAGTACCCGTACGGACTGAGTCGGAATACTATCCAAGTCTGTGGGATCCGTAAAAGTTATACTGACAACGAGCATCGAGAGTGGTCAAAGAAGAGCAATAGGAATTACCACGAGCTTGACTGTTTCTCGGGAGAGAGTATCAGAATGCTGAACCATTTCATTTGGAAAACACTAGAAACAAACCGACGACTATCCACCAAATACCTATTTCAGAATTCCACGAAACTGGCTTTCAGGCTGAGAGTAATGAATATTTTAGTGTCCTGCATTGGCCCCCACGGAGATCCTATGGATAATATTAAATAACAACCAAAAGTCGCAGACCAATATCAGCAGGCATTCTACATCCCTGTCCATTATAATTATCCGGGCTGTTATGCCGTGGTCGGTTGATGAATTCTGAGGTGATTCCCAACGTTTCGTCTCCGACTGCGGGAGACATCTTCAAGGGGGTCCGTAGCTTGATGGTCCAACACACACACTGGCTCGCTGTTGGACCATCAAGCTACGGACCCCCTTGAAGATGTCTCCCGCAGTCGGAGACGAAACGTTGGGAATCACCTCAGAATTCATCAACCGACCACGGCATAACAGCCCGGATAATTATAATGGACATGATATTTCCGGCCGTGAAAGTTTACATTTTAGTATTCTACATCCCTGTAAGCCAACTTACGGTCTGTGGCGGAGGGTACTTTGTATATCGTTGTCGCTTCCTCCCTTTACAGTACAGTTACGAATGGTTAGCGTGAAGAACGATCGTTGGTGTGAGCTCGAATGTCTCTAATTTTACTTCCATGGTGTTTACGCCAGATATACATAGCAGAAAACAATACATTGGTTGACTCTTCTAGAAACGCAAAAGCTCTCGAAACTTTTAACAGGAAACAGTAACCCTTTGCTCCACGCATAGGTGCCGACGTTGGCGCCAACATTGACCATCAGCTGTTGGACAGACCGCACGTTGGAGCCAACATTCAGCTGAATTAGTATACAGCTAACGTAAGCATGTCTGAGGGCCAGTGCATATGCGGTTTTGTCATTGCAAAACAAAAAACTAAAACTTGTAAAAGAAGTTGGTGGGCAATGGCTGTAACACATACATATTGCGTGACATTCAGAATGAGAAGACGTGGTCTGGAAAATTCAGCTTAGGATTAGCCTTAGTGTGGTTTAATATACTCTTTAACAAACATAAGGTACATGCAATGCAGAAAAATCCCAAAATTAGTTGGAGATATGTGTAACCCACAGTATGTAGCGTATGGCTAAAATTGTATTTGAATTTGAAATAAACTGTGTGTTACGTGGCTCAAATACAGAAACTCCGACTGGCGGATTAGATACGCTACGATCTAATCCACCCAGTCAGTCGACTACACAATGAAGTTGTTGGGCGAGCGTAAGTTTATGAAATTAATATTTAAGACACTATCTACAGCTAAACTAGCTTCTCCCTGAATTAGCTTATCAGCTACTAATTTTGTAGATACAAACTTTGCAAAATTACTACCAGTGTACAAAAAGATGCCATATTATGTTTCATACAACAATTTTCACATTTTTACTTTGCATACAAAGGGTTCCTATTTCATTTGAAGTTATAATTTAAAACAAGTAAATATCTGCTAGTAGGAAGTTACAGGCCTTTCTGTCTCTAATCTGTATTTTCTAATGTGAAAACATACGAGTACTTCCCACAAATTTTCAGAAAACAATTATTGGAGTAATGCCTATTGCAACTTGTCCAAAACCAAGTCACTTACTTTCTAATACTCATAGAAAAAAGACGTAATTCACTATATCTTCCAGCCAGCAACTATGTTTTCAGTAACAACAGAAAAAAAAAAACAACGACCTCATGACCCTTCGTTTCGAAAAGTTAAACTGTAATGTAAGCCTTTGCTATGATTCTCCAATGGTACGAAATTCTCGGAATATCATAGGGCTTAAAGTATACGGCAAGAACTTAGATGAAACAAGCTTCATTCCACAAGTAAACCAATACATCAATGTACATAAAACATAGCATAGTTGCAGAACACACACACACACACACACAACACACACACACACATATGTAGGGAAATGCCTCCTAGATATAGGTGGTACCGAGGAAATGAAATACTCGGGGCGGACCAAAACTACTAGTAGCGTCTGTTCTCACAGTGGGCGGCTAAAAAAGGCGTCTGCTCCACATGTCAGTGGCGGCCTCAACCAACCTCCTGATCTGGAAAGTCAGGTTGTACTCGGCAGCACGCCATATATCCAACTACTAAACATCATGATGGTACAAAGAGAAAAATCTCATTACCCCAGGCCCCAGTCAATAGACAATCGTCGTGAGCATCGGATTCTGGGGCTCACGGACATCATGAGAAGAATCGGAGCTTCTCCCCCAAGACCAAAAGCAAACACTACATCGGCACACTCAACGTGAAAACACTAATGAAGACAGGAAATATGAAACAACTCACAGACACTCTCGAAAAAATTTCAAATCGAAATACGTGCACTGCAAGAAACACGATTCACAGACGAAGACCATTTCAACACGGAGAACTTAACAATATACAAAGGAAAACCATCGAGACAACTGAAAAACCTACGGCTTTTCGGCACAGGATTTGCAGTATACAGGTCCATCACGAACAGCATAATCGACTTTTCGTCACCACACGAAAGAATCAGCACCAGCACAGCGAAATCAGCCAACAAATCCTGCACAATAATCAACGCACATGCACCGACTAATGACTACAACAGTAAAAACCCGGACGAAATTGATGACTTCTGAACGACAATGGAAGAAACTATCAGGAAAATTCCTGCACATAGAGTCAAAATAATACTGGGAGACTTCAACGCTAAACACGGAAAAGAAAAGGAATACAGACATACCACAGGAAAACATACTCCACACAAGGACACAAACAAAAATGGAAATCACCTGATAGACTTTTGCAAAAGCCACGACCTCGCCATAGTGTCAACAAAATTCAAGAAACCAACACGGAAATTTACCACATGAAAATTCCCCAGCGGAAAACAAGAACTACAAATCGACCACGTAATAGTCCAGAAAGACTCACAAAAAGAAATTTTGAAGATAGACACACGTAAAGGCTACTTCGACTCAGACCACCACCTACTACAGATCAGGATTCGTCTTTTGGCCAATAATAAGCTCCAGAAGAACCAAATTGTTAGACCAGCTCCAGAATACATTATTTTAAACCAGTCACAAATATCAGACAAAATTAAAATGAAGAAAACAACAGACGGGACACAGCTTTCAGGAAGAATCCAGGAGGCCATGAAACTAGCACAAGCACCACGCACAAGGAAACACCGTTGGTGGAACCACACATGAGACCAAGCTATTGACCAACGAATCAGTGCATGTAAAAATTTACTAGCCATATATCCCCAGAGAATTGGATGAACTTCCTGAAAACAAACAATCAAGCAAAACCATTCGCAGTGAAAAACGACAGTATGATAAACGGCGACTGACGGAGATCGAATCGGACTTCACGAAGACCAATACAAGAAACTTCTACAGAATGTTCAGAGAAAATATGACTGGATATCAACCACCCAACTTGTCCTTCAGAAGACCTGATGGAACCCTAGAAACAAATACCAAAAACAATTGTGACATTCTGGCAAAGTATTTTGAAAAACTCCTCAACACGGACCCCACTATGGAAGAACTGATGACAGAAACGAGCACGTAGAATCCAGATAGTGAACCTACAACTCTCAAAGAAGTTAAAGAAATAATCAAGTCACTCAAGAATCGTAGAGCACTTGGAGAAGACGGCACCAGCGCGGAAATCTGGAAGTTACAAGACCCAGAACTCACCAGAGACATCCACAGGATCTTGGAAGATATCTGGGAGACCATGAAAATTCCTGACGACTGGAAAACTGCTCTGATACACCCACTACACAAAGAAGGTGGCAAGACTGACCCGAATAACTACAGAGGAATATCCCTAATACCAGTCACATACAAGATCCTCTCTAAAGCTTTACTAAACAGTCTAGAATGCCAGACCGACCACTTGATTGGGGAATACCAAGCAGGTTTCTGTAAAGGGTGGTCTTGTGCGGAACAAATTTGGAACCTGAAAACGATTTTACAACACAAACAGAACATGATCATTACCTTTGTCGACTTCAAAAAGGCATACGACTCTATCGACCGGAAAACTCTTCAAAAGTCTAGCTGAATACAAAGTAGACAACAAAACACGGGCTATCGTAGAGCAAACCTTGACCAAAACGACCTCCAAAGTAAGGTTCTGTGGGGAACTATCAGAGCCCTTTTAAATTCGCACAGGTGTCCGACAAGGCGATGGCCTCTCACCTCTCCTTTTCAATCTAGTGTTAGATAAAGTAATAAAAGAATGGGAAATATCACAACAGAGGATAACCTTAGGAAACCTTCAGATTAAATGCCTGGCTTTTGCAGGAGATTTGGCGATTGTCACGAAAGGTATAAACGAAATAAAAGAAGCTATTGAAAAACTACGCGAAATCGCTTCCAAAACTGGACTACAGGTCTCTTACGAAAAGACACAGTTTCTGAGCACAAAGAAACTCTCATCTCTGAACACAAAGTACGACACGACTTACAAAACGGCAAACTTCAAATGCCTCGGTGAAACACTACAAATGAGCGGACATAACAGAGACTCAAACGAAGATAGAAAAACTAAACTGGACAAGGCATACAAAGTAGTGTGGAATCATTACAACAAGAAGTCTATCTCACAAAAAAACAAATTACGCCACTACGACACGGTGGTGCTCCCCGAGGCACTGTATGCAACATAGATCACACTAATCCTAGGGCATACACGTATCAGACAACTAGAAAAAGTAGAACGGAAAAAACTTAGGAAAATATTAGGTGCAACTAACAACAATGAAATATGGATCAAGAAACCTACAGAGGAACTATACAAACATACGGAGAGATTAGAAAATGCAGACTACAATTCTATAGACACCTATACAGAATGCCATCACACAGACTGATCAAACAGATCTTTGACTGGGTAACCACTAGAAACAACAAATGGGTGGCAGAGGTAGAAAACGACCTGAACCAACTCAGCATCACACCAGACACAATGAACGACAGAATAAAATTTAGAAACATCATTAAGAAAAGTGAACTAAATGAGATACACTGTGACAAACGGACAGGCGTAAAATGGACCGAAGAACGCAAGCAAGGTCACAGCCATAAGATGAAAGAAATATGGGCAACCAAAAAGGCAACCAAGATGAAGCCGAAGACACGAAGCCGACAAGAAGCATGGACAGAGGACCGGAAACAGAAACACAGCGAGCGAATGAGGGAAGTTTGGGCAGCAAGTAAGGCAGCAAAAGGAAATGGCTTGGTTCAAATGGTTCAGAGCACTATGGGACTTAACATCTGAGGTCGTCAGTCCCCTAGAACTTAGAACTACTTAAACCTAAGGAAATCACACACATCCATGCCCGAGGCAGAATTCGAACCTGCGACCGTAGCAGTCACGCGATTCCTGACTCAAGCACCTAGAACCGCTCGGCCACCGCGGCCGGCAAGGAATTGGCCATGTAGTTTAGTCCAACTGCGCTCTTTAAGGGCAAAACACCACAATACTGTTTGTCGGGCCTATGGCGGGCGACAATGAGGTTGGTGTCCCATCGCTGTCTCGGGCGTCTCCACACATGCCTTCGGCCTAAACAGAGTAGAATAGTCTTCAGTGATGAGTCCCTGTTCGAACTGAGCCTCAATGACCAGCGGATACGTGTCTAGAGACGGCCTGGACAGCAGTAGGACACCAAACTGTTCTTCCTGTTGTGCGTCATTTTGGTTAAAAATATTTTTTAAGCAGTTATACCTTATTTCAAAACAACAACAGTATTATACCAATTTTAAATTAAGTGTCCCATTCTAGCCGTCGTTCCCCAAATTGCTTTACCAACTCTTTTACGTATGACCAGAATTTCCTTTAGTTTTGCAAGAGGTCTTTCGACAAGATTCTGCAACGGTAGTCGTTGAAGTCTTTAAGCTTTGCCATTTGGATCGCCAAACGTGTTTCATTAAACGATTCATTATCTATAACCGTATACATTGTTTTACACTTACTTAGCAGCAGTCGCTGTTTCGTTGGAAGATACTGTGTACCACAGAGGGTCTCTTCCATTATGAACTGTTCTCTTAGGCAATATGTGTCATGTGTTTACTCTACCTCTCTTCTAAGCTTCAGTCACAGTTCGTCTACATGCTCCTGCTCAGAGAAAAGTGTTTTTAAGTTCCTTAGTAAGATATGAGAGTAAAACCAGTCAAGTTTGCTGAACATGCAAAATTTCTACTTGTCTTGGCTTCTCTTTGTACCCTGGTAACCGTCGTTGCTACAACTGCCTCATAGCCACTGATATATATCAGTCTCAGTGTGGACTTCCTCATAAACGTCATGTCTAGTTTTTGATGTTAGATACACTATATTTCGAGCGTAAATGGGCTTGCGAACAATCTCTTCAGGTGCTTCTCAGAGAAGGCATGTAGTATTGGTTCGAAGGCTGTCTTGTCACGCCCACCCTTAGGAAACTGTAATAATTCCAAGTCGATTGTTGGACGATTTTAGTCACCTCTAACGATCTACACCTACTTCTACATCCATACTCTGCAAACCACCTGACGATGTGTGGCGGAGGGTACTCTGAGTACCTCTATCGGTTCTCCCATATATTCCAGTTTCTTATTGTTCGTGGAAAGAAAGTTTGTCGGTATGCCTCTGTGTGGGGTCTAATCTCTCTTGTGTTATCCTCATGGTCTCTTCGCGAGATATACGTAGGAGGGAGCAATATACTGCTTGACTCCTCGGTGAAGGCATATTCTCGAAACTTCAACAAAAGCCCGTACCGAGCTACTGAGCGTCTCTCTTGCAGAGTCTTCCACTGGAGTTTATCATCTCCGTAACGCTTTCGCGATTACTAAATGATCCTGTAACGAAGCGCGCTGCTCTCCGTTTGATCTTCTCTATCTGTTCTATCAACCCTATGTGGTACGGATCCCACACTGCTGAGCAGTATTCAAGCAGTGGGCGAACAAGCGTACTGTAACCTATTTCCTTTGTTTTCGGATTGCATTTCCTTAGGATTATTCCAATGAATCTCAGTCTGGCATGTGCTTTACCGACGATCAGCTTTATATGATCATTCCATTTTAAATCACTCCTAATGCCTACTCCCAGATAATTTATGGAATTAACTGCTTCCAGTTGCTGACCTGCTATATTGTAGCTAAATGATAAGGGATCTTTCTTTCTATGTATTCGCAGCACATTACACTTGTCTACATTGAGATTCAATTGCCACTCCCTGCACGATGCGTCAATTCGCTGCAGATCCTCCTGCATTTCAGTACAATTTTCCATTCTTACTACCTCTCGATATACCACAGCATCATCCGAAAAAAGCCTCAGTGGACTTCCGATGTCATCCACAAGGTCATTTATGTATACTGTGAATAGCAACGATCCTACGACACTCCCCTGCGGCACACCTGAAATCACTCTTACTTCGGAAGACTTCTCTCCATTGAGAATGACATGCTGCGTTCTGTTATCTAGGAACTCTTCAGTCCAATCACACAATTGGTCTGATAGTCCATATGCTCTTACTTTGTTCATTAAACGACTGTGGGGAACTGTATCGAACGCCTTGCGGAAGTCAAGAAACACGGCATCTACCTGGGAACCCGTATCTATGGCCCTCTGAGTCTCGTGGACGAATAGCGCAAGCTGGGTTTCACACGATCGTCTTTTTCGAAACCCATGCTGATTCCTACAGAGTAGATATCTAGTCTCCATAAAAGTCATTATACTCGAACATAATACGTGTTCCAAAATTCTTTGAGGTGTTGCGATATTTAGTCCTGAATTGTCTCTTAACTGTAGTGGCGCATTCGGATTCATGAAACAGTAACTAACACTGCACACGCTCTGCACCGTTATACGACTCCATGATGAATGTTAGGGGTAACTTATTCGCGCATGCACCCTAGCAGCAACGACGGGAACTAACAGTATTAGGCTGCAACAAAGCGCGATGATGTACTGCAGCCAACACTGTACCAAACATTTCTGTAAGTTATTTTACTTTCGTATAACTAGTTTTTTAACACTCTGTATTCTCATATGCCCTGTAGCTAGGGCCCTTTCCGATTAAGCGGCTGAACAACCCCTCTGGATCGTTCAGCCAACAATGTCGTATGATACACTTTTTCTCGTACTAAAGAAACCCTTTACTTAATAAGAGTCCGCTTTCTTGCCGAGAAAGTTCGGTGAGGCTTTTCGCTGGTAATGCTGTTCTACAAAGAGAAGCCGCATCGCTGGAAAATTGCAGCCAAATGCGGGAAGGCCTGAAGAGGATCGACTATTTGAGCATCGATTGTCAGTTGCCCCTCAACATAAACAAATGTGACGTGTTGTTGTTGTTGTTGTTGTTGTGGTCTTCAGTCCTGAGACTGGTTTGATGCAGGTCTCCATGCTACTCTATCCTGTGCAAGCGTATTCATCTCCCAATACGTACTGCAGCCTACATCCTTCTGAATCTGTTTAGTGTATTCATCTCTTGGTCTCCCTCTACGATTTTTACCCTCCACGCAGCCCTCCAATACTAAATTGGTGATCCCTTGATGCCTCAGAATATGTCCTACCAACCGATCCCTTCTTCTTGTCACGTTGTGGTGCCACAAACCCCTCTTCTCCCAATCCTATTCAATACTTCCTCATTAGTTACGCGATCTACACATCTAATCTTCAGCATTCTTCTGTAGCACCACATTTCAAAGGCTTCTATTCTCTTATTGTCCGCCGGCTGGAGTGGCCGTGCGGTTCCAGGCGCTGCAGTCTGGAACCGAGCGACCGCTACGGTCGCAGGTTCGAATCCTGCCTCGGGCATGGATGTGTGTGATGTCCTTACGTTACTTAGGTTTAATTAGTTCAAGTTCTAGGCGACTGATGACCTCAGAAGTTAAGTCGCATAGTGCTCAGAGTCATTTTCTTCTTGTCCAAACTATTTATCGTCCATGTCTCACTTCCATACATGACTACACTCCAAACAAATACTTTCAGAAACGACTTCCTGACATTTAAATCTATACTCGATGTTAACAAATTTCTCTTCTTCAGAAACGCTTTCCTTGCCATTGCCAGTCTACATTTTATATCCTCTCTACTTCGACCATCATCAGTTATTTTGCTCCCCAAATAGCAAAACTCCTTTACTACTTTAAGTGTCTCATTTCCAAATCTAATCCCCTCAGCATCGCCCGACTTAATTCGACTACATTCCATTATTCTCGTTTTGCTTTTGTTGATGTTCATCTTATATCCTCCCTTCAAGACACTGTCCATTCCGTTCAACTGCTCTTCCAAGTCCTTTGCTGTCTCTGACAGAATTACAAAGTCATCGGCGAACCTTAAAGTTTTTATTTCTTCTCCATGGATTTTAATACCTACTCCGAATTTTTCTTTTGTTTCCTTTACTGCTTGCTCAATATACAGATTGAATAACATCGAGGAGAGGCTACAACCCTGTCTCACTCCCTTCCCAACCACTGCTTCCCTTTCATGCCCCTCGACTCTTATAACTGCCATCTGGTTTCTGTACAAATTGCAAATAGCCTTTCGCTCCCTGTATTTTACCCCTGCCACCTTCAGAATTTGAAAGAGATTATTCCAGTCAACATTGCCAAAAGCTTTCACCAAGTCTACAAGTGCTAGAAACGTAGGTTTGCCTTTTCTTAATCTAGCTTCTAAGATAAGTCGTAAGGTCAGTATTGCCTCACGTGTTCCGATATTTCTACGGAATCCAAACTGATCTTCCCCGAGGTCGGCTTCTACCAGTTTTTCCATTCGTCTGTAAAGAATTCGCGTTAGTATTTTGCAGCCGTGGCTTATTAAACTGACAGTTCGATAATTTTCACATCTGTCAACGCCTGCTTTCTTTGGGATTGGAATTATTATATTCTTCTTGAAGTCTGAAGGTATTTCGCCTCTCATACATTTTGCTCACCAGATGGTAGAGTTTTGTCAGGACTGGCTCTCCCAAGGCTGTCAGTAGTGCTAATGGAATGTTGTCTACTCCCGGGGCCTTGTTTCCACTTAGGTCTTTCAGTGCTCTATCAAATTCTTCACGCAGTATCATATCTCCCATTTCACCTTCATCTACATTCTCTTCCATTTCCATAATATTGTCCTCAAGAACATCGCCCTTGTATAGTCCCTCTATATACTCCTTCCACCTTTCTGCTTTCCCTTTTTGGCTTAGAACTGGGTTTCCATCTGAGCCCTTGATATTCATACAAGTGGTTCTCTTTTCTCCAAAGGTCTCTTTAGTTTTCCTGTAGGCAGTATCTATCTTACCCCTAGTGAGGTAAGCCTCTACATCCTTACATTTGTCCTCTAGCCATGCCTGCTTAGCCATTTTGCACTTCCTGTCGATCTCATTTTTGAGACGTTTGTATTCCTTTTTGCCTGCTTCATTTACTGCATTTTTATATTTTCTCCTTTCATCAATTAAATTCAGTATTTCTTCTGTCACCCAAGTATTTCTACTAGCCCTCGTCATTTTACCTACTTGATCCTCTGCTGCCTTCACCACTTCATCCCTCAAAGCTATCCAATCTTCTTCTACTGTATTTCTTTCCCCCTTTCTTGTCAATTGTTCCTTTATGCTCTCCCTGAAACTCTCTACAACCTCTGGTTCCTTCAGTTTATCCAGGTCCCATCGCCTCAAATTCCCACCTTTTTGCATTTTCTTCAGTTTTAATCTACAGTTCATAACCAATAGATTGTGGTCACGGTCCACATCTGCCCCTGGAAACGTCTTACAATTTAAAACCTGGTTCCTAAATCTCTGTCTTACCATTATATAATCTATGTGATATCTTCTAGTATCTCCAGGGTTCTTTCAGGTATACAACCTTCTTTCATGATTCTTGAACCAAGTGTTAGCTATGATTAAGTTATGCTCTGCGCAAAATTCTACCAGGCGGCTTCCTCTTTCATTTCTTAGCCCCAATCCATATTCACCTACTATGTTTCCTTCTCTCCCTTTTCCTACTCTCGAATTCCAATCACCCATGACTATTAAATTTTCGTCTCCCTTCACTACCTGAATAATTTCTTTTATCTCATCATACATTTCATCAATTTCTTCGTCATCTGCAGAGCTAGTTGGCAAATAAACTTGTACTACTGTTGTAGGCGTGGGCTTCGTGTCTATCTTGGCCACAATAATGCGTTCACTATGTTGTTTGTAGTAGCTTACCCGAACTCCTATTTTTTTATTCATTATTAAACCTACTCCTGCATTACCCCTATTTGATTTTGTATTTATGATCCTGTATTCGCCTGACCAAAAATCTTGTTCCTCCTGTCACCGAACTTCACTAATAAATAACTTCACTTCATAAATAAGCAGAAAACCATTATTGTGTGATACGGTCGCAGGTTCGAATCCTGCCTCGGGCATAGATGTGTGTGATGTCCTTAGGTTAGTTAGGTTTAAGTAGTTCTAAGTTCTAGGGGACTGATGACTACAGCAGTTGAGTCCCATAGTGCTCAGAGCCATTTGAACCATTATTGTGTGATTGCAGAACAGTCACTGGAAGCAATCACATCCATAAAATAACATACGTACAGGGCCGCTTAAAAGTGGAAAACCACATAAAACAAGTCGCAAGTAAGGCACATGCTAGACTGAGATTCATTGGAAGAGTCTTCAGGAAGTTTAGTCAACCCACAAAGGAGGTAGCGTACAAAGGCCTCGTTCCACCAATGCTTGAATATTGCTCGCCAGCCTGGGATCCGCACCAGATAGGATTGACAGAAGAAATTGGGAAGATCCAAAGGAGAGCAGCGCGTTTCGTCACAGGTTCATTTATCCAGCGCCAAAGCGTCACGGAGATGCTCAGCCAACTTCAGTGGCAGACGATGCATGAGAGGCATTCTGCATCAGGGTGTGGTTTAGAGCAGATCCACAGTGTGGAGCTAACGTTGGCGCCAACTGTGTTGGTCCAATGCGTGTATCGTTGAAACAGTGTTGAAACCAACATTGACCCCGATGGAGTTTGTGCTCCGTTGCTTGTCGGTATTTTGGGCCAATACAGATACAACGACGACACAGTGGAACCAATGTTGTTTGGTTTGGCTGTCGTTTCGAAACCTGAGTTTGTTTGTCCCTTGTACTTCCAGGTTGAATATTTGAAAACACAATCAGACACCTCGCTGCTCAACTGGACGTCTCTGTTGGTAGTGCTGACACACGTCCGCCAATTGTGCCCACTGGGTTCCTCTCCTCCTAACAGAAGGCCATGCAGAGCAACGAAGGACCGTCTGTGCGGAATTGCTTGCGCGTTACGAGACTGATCGTGACAAATTTGTGTCGAACATCGTCACAGACAATGAAACATAGGTTCATCACTTGGTATTGGAAACACCACTTCTCCTCCTTTTAGTGCTCAAGTGGACGACTTCACATTTTCATTATTTACAGTCAACTGCCACTTTTCGCGCCGTATAGATTTCTTGTGTAAATAATTTTGATCGTCTGATGACTTTAAGAGACACTAAATGACAGCAGCATTTGTTTGCAAACAATCGGAGTGCTACTCAAATTGTCTCCCACGTCGTTTATGTAGTTTAGCAAAAGCAGAGAGCTTTCCGCCAGTTACTACGAACTGAGACCTTTTTGACCGGAAATCATGAATCCAGTCGCACGACTGAGGCGATGCTCCATAGGCACGCAATTTGATCACAAGTCGCTTGTGAGGAACGGTGTCAAAGGCATTCTGGAAATGTAGAAATGTCGAATCAGTTTCAGATCTCCTGTCGATAGCACTCAGTACTTAGTGTAAATAAAGAGCTAGTTAGTTCTGTTTCACAAGAACGATATCTTCTGAATCCATGTTGTGTATCAGTAGATCGTTTTCTTCTAAGTAATTCATGACGTTCGAACGTAGTACATGTTCCAAAATTCTGCTGCAAACCGACGTCAGTGATAAGAACCTGTAATTCAGTGCATTACTCTTCTTTGATATACAGTCTGAACGGGAAGACTTGCCAGTATTAAGTGACTTAACTTTCTTCGCTACACCAAGGGTATCTAATTGTAAGCTACTCATGTTGGTATTTGTTCTTGATTTGAATTCTGGAATATTTACTGTCTTGTTTGGTGAAGTATTTCGGAAAACTGCGTTCAGTTTTAACGCTTTAGTGGTGCTGTCATCGGTAACATTACCATTGCTATCGCAGAATGAAGGTACTGCTTGTGTGTTGCCCCTGTTGTACGGGGTGTTATCAAACAATAAGGAGAATTTTTAATTTTGCTGGCTCTGTACACACAATTTTCATTTTTTTATCTTATTGGTACAATGTTCGTGGTGTATGAAACTTCCTGGCAGACTAAAACTGTGTGCCGGACGGAGACTCGAACTCGGGACCTTGGCAAAGGTTCCGAGTTCGAGTCTCGGTCCGGCACACAGTTTTAATCCGCCAGGAAGTTTCATATCAGCGCACACTCCGCTGCAGAGTGAAAATCTCATTCTGGAAACATCCCCCAGGCTGTGGCCAAGCCATGTCTCCGCAATATCCTTTCTTTCAGGAGTGCTAGTTCTGCAGGGTTCGCAGGAGAGCTTCTGTAAAGTTTGGAAGGTAGGAGACGAGATACTGGCAGAAGTAAAGCTGTGAGGACGGGGCGTGAGTCGTGCTTGGGTAGCTCAGTTGGTAGAGCACTTGCCCGCGAAAGGCAAAGGTCCCGAGTTCGAGTCTCGGTCCGGCACACAGTTTTAATCTGCCAGGAAGTTTCATATCAGCGCACACTCCGCTGCAGAGTGAAAATCTCATTCGTGATGTATGTTTACATTTTCAGCTGATTTAATATTTAGTTTATTGACAATCTAAAAGGCTTTACGTGTTTTCGGGTGTTCAGCGAATTTTTGCTTTTGACAAAGATGGATCAAAAAACTTGCATTAAATTTTGCTTTAAATATGGAATAAAGTCCAGAAGCAAATTTGGAATGTCGATAGTGACGGTGATTTTTGACGAATCATGAGTAAGACAGGAGTTTAATCTACTACGAGTAAGAAAGGAGTTTACGAATGGTATAAACGTTGCAAAGAGAGCCGACAAGACGTTGAAAACGATAAACGCCCTGAACAACCTAGCACATCAGTTACTAACGACAATGTGGAAGAAGTAGAGAAAATAGTTCTGGAAAATCGCTGAATCACCATTAGAGAGGCTGTTGTTGATTTCGGAATATCCTTAGGCACATGCCAAGCAATGTTTTCGGATTTTTTGGGCATGAAACGTGTAGCAACAAATTTTGTTCCGAAATTGTTGAATTTCGATCAAAAACGACGACGGGTGGGTAGACATCGCTCAGGATTTGCCGAATGATGCCGACAACGATCCAGAACAGCTAAAGAAACATTAGTACATGGATATGACGTCGAAACCGAGGCCCAATCGTCCCGATGAAAACAGCCTGTAGAGCCAAGACCGCATAAAGTTTGACAAGTTCGATTACATGTGAAGGTTGTTTTCTTCGATTACAACCAGTTAGTGCATTATGAGCTCTTGTCTTATCAAGGAATAAGAAATACTACCTGGAAGTTATGCATCCTTTGCGTGATGCAATCCGAACAAAACAATCAGAATTGTGGCAACACCACTCGTGGAAACTGCATCACGATAATGTTCCCGCTCACACCTCAATGCTTGTTCGTGATTTTTTGGCAAAAAAACAAAACCGTTATGTTACCTCAGCCACCGTATTCGTCGGACATGGCCCTCTGCAACTTTTTTCTGTTCCCGAGACTGAAGAGAATCATGAAAGGACGTCCTTTTACCACCATTGACGAGATAAAAACAGAGACGTTATAGGAGGTGAACATCATAACGGGAAGAATGGAAAAACCGGTGACACTAGTGTATTGTACCTCAGAAAGATTACTTTGAAACGGACAAAGTTACTGTTGATGAATAAATAAAGATTCTTCAAGAAAAACAAAAATTTCCGTTACTTTATTAGCACACCACGTGCTTCACATACAAATGAAATTTCTTTGGATTTTCAGTCTGATTTCGAAGCAGAGTTTCATTGTGGGAACTATTAATAGCATGTCGCATTGAGGTGCACTGCCGCGCGGGATTAACCGCGCGGTCTTAGGCGCTGCAGTCATGGACTGTACAGCTGGTCTCGGCGGAGGTTCGAGTCCTCCCTTGGGCATGGGTGTGTGTGTTTGTCCTTAGAATAATTTAGGTTAAGTAGTGTGTAAGCTCAGGGACTGATGACCTTAGCAGTTGAGTCCCATAGGATTTCACACATATTTTGAACATTTGAGGTGCACTATAAATTTCGAGCTTCTGTGAAACTTTTCCATTCATGGGGGCGTTATTTTAAATTCGCCCTGTCTTTCTCGTTGCATCTGTAACGGTATTCTGACCTGTTCTGCGTCGCATTTCTTATTAATTTACATGGTATGAATCAACTGCCGTTCATATATTTCTTTGGATTTAACCCACATTGATCCACGCATGCACAGTTAGTTTGGAAGAAATGAAGACAATCTCTTAGGGACGCGTCAAGCGAATTTTTATCTGCCACTTTAAAAAGATGTATTTTACGTTTATTTTAGTTGGATTTGGAAGTTACGTATTCAGTTTCGATACAGTGACCTTGTAGTCCCAAGTCCTTCTATCCATCAAGACGCTCTCTCTTCGCTCAGGATTGTTTGTTGCGAATAGGTCTAGTATGTTATCGCAACCATCCAGGCTTCGTGTGGTCTTCTGAACTAATTGTTCAAACTAATTTACGATATTTTTGCACTGCGCTCTTGATTGGCTGCCTTCTGTGGAAAACACATTTCGACTGGACACAGGCGACAATTATCCCGTGAAAGCCTACTTTTAAAATGTCAAGAACCGGCATTATGTGAGTTATCTAGGAATGCAGTAGAACCCCCCACGTATCTTCCTCGTAAGAACCGCGAAGTCAAGATTAAATAAATCACAGCGCGCTTAGAGGCGTTTAAGCAGGCATTTTCCCCCACTCCACAAGCTACTACAACGGGAAGAAGGCTTAATAATTGGAATACGGGGAGGTAACCTCTGCCATGCGCTTGACAGCGGTTGCAGATTATGGACGTAAATGTAGATGCAGATACAGAATAGTACCAAGGGGACTGCTGGGTTAACGTCCCGATCCGATGGACGGGTCACCACCAACGGTATCACATAAAATCACTCCATGAGGCACTGAAGAAAGTCTGGCGCCAAGTCTTTGATCGGGACCTTCACGCCAACCGCTTCCCTCCATTTGCCGGCCAAATATTGGTGGCGAAAATTTCTTCCAGCATCAGGATTGAAAATGGGTACCTCTGAGTCGTGCACCAGTCTCAGTGCGCGTTATCGGCCTCGGCTACAGTTACCGGATTTTTCCTTAGGAATTTTACTTACATAAGATCGTAAGAACATAACAGCCCATGTATGCAAATATTCTTCGAAAATGAGAGATGTCGCTCTTGTTGCGCAACGATTGTAACTGGAGCAGTCTAAATGGATGAAATGTGAACGGTGTTACTAATACCGAAAATAAAGGAGAGAAGCACATAACTGAGCGAAAGAGGCTGGAGAAGGTTGCATGAGGCAGTCCTGTCAAAGAAGTGTCATGGTCCAGTTGAAGACGGTCGGTGAGTCACGCACCCCTAACGGGATTCGCTAATGGGCTGTCTTAGAATTCCCCCGTCGGATTGTGACATGGGTGCGGACCAGCGGCATACCCGGGGCAGGTATGACAGATAACGAGTTCAAACAGACGGCAACCACTCACGAGCGCAGGCCGAAAATACCGTTGATCACGTGTTGAGTAAGAAGGGTGGCTGGAAGGGGGAAGCGGTAGTCATTCTCGTGTCGGAGTTTACAGCGGAAAGACGTGGGCCGCATTGTCTGGCTACCGTTTCTTCACAGAACTTGGATAGTTGGAACGGTGTGTTAGCGCATTCCATTAAAGACTTCGATGGAGACATAAACTCGTTACCTTGCGAACACCGAGCGGGAGTACATATCCGACAGACGTTGGGACCGAATAACAGCTATCGTGGAGACAAGTTTCGCTGTACGGGAAGCCGCTGCTGAAGCTGACTGATTTGCTCCGCTGTAATACGGAACAGTCGTGACGACACAACAGCTTTTTCATCTGGAACCTGACACAAGATGAAGAAGGTAAGATGCAGCCTAAGCGATTGACAGTGTATGTACACGACACTTCAAGTATGTCAGTGGCTTTCATCGATTCTGAAGCCATTACCCCCGAACTAGACTAGATGTCAGTCAGCCATTGCCGCTAACAAACTGTGGCACATGACTTTAGATTTCAGAAAAATTGTTGTTGTGGTCTTCAGTCCTGAGACTGGTTTGATGCAGCTCTCCATGCTACTCTATCCTGTGCAAGCTTCTTCATCTCCCAGTACCTACTGCAACCTACATCCTTCTGAATCTGCTTAGTCTATTGATCTCTTGGTCTCCCTCTACGATTTTTACCCTCCACGCTGCCCTCCAATGCTAAATTTGTGATCCCTTGATGCCTCAAAACATGTCCTACCAACCGATCCCTTCTTCTAGTCAAGTTGTGCCACAAACTTCTCTTCTCCCCAATCCTATTCAATACCTCCTCATTAGTTACGTGATCTACCCACCTTATCTTCAGCATTCTTCTGTAGCACCACATTTCGAAAGCTTCTATTCTCTTCTTGTCCAAACTGGTTATCGTCCATGTTTCACTTCCATACATGGCTACACTCCATACAAATACTTTCAGAAACGACTTCCTGACACTTAAATCTATACTCGATGTTAACAAATTTCCCTTCTTCAGAAACGATTTCCTTGCCATTGCCAGTCTACATTTTATATCCTCTCTACTTCGACCATCATCAGTTATTTTACTCCCTAAATAGCAAAACTCCTTTACTATTTTAAGTGTCTCATTTCCTAATCTGATCCCCTCAGCATCACCCGATTTAATTTGACTACATTCCAGAAAAATTAACACTCGTATTTTTAAACGGACGGAAGAAACATTTAGTTAACTTTCAAACAAAAATTAAATGCTATGCAGATGTTTTACTAAACCAGCAAATAATGAGACATTGACATGGTTGGTACTGATAATTTTCAACTCTCTTTTTTATGTTCTGTGTGCTCTTGTCCAGTGAACATCAATCGAAAGTTTACTTCACATCTGCACACCTCTAACGCGTGGCAAAATGAATCAGTATTCTTAAGGCTTTTCCGATACCGTTGGATAATCACCGCCAACCTTCATCCGAAATGTTCCCCGTTGTGTTTTATCAGAATCAGTTTCCAATGCGCAGTCTTCGTGAACTTTAAAAAAATCGTTCTTTGGCTCAGATTTGTCTAATTGAAAATATTACTTCGCTCGCTGAAAACGATCTTAGAACACAGGTGACAACAAGATGTGACTTACTTTGACTTACTTCATCAGTGACTGATCATTCGTTATAGCTTGTAGCGAACTATTAAAAATATTTACAGTATTTCCGTGCATGTGAATTGACCAACGCGGACGACGCTTGAACGTCACATAGCGCCGGCCGGAGTGGACTAGCGGTTCTAGGCGCTACAGCCTGGAGCTGCGCGACCGCTACGGTCGCAGGTTCGAATCCTGCCTCGGGCATGGATGTGTGTGATGTCCTTAGGTTAGTTAGGTTTAAGTAGTTCTAAGTTCTAGGGGACTGATGAACTCAGAAGTTAAGTCCCATAGTGCTCAGAGCCATTTTGAAACATTACCACCGAACTAGGCTAGATGTCAGTCAGCATCGGCCCTAACAAACTGTGAAACGTGACTTTAGACTTGAGAAAAATTAACACTCCTATCTTTAAAACAACGGAAGAAATATTTAATTAACTTTCAAACAAAACTTAAATGCTTTGCAGATGTTTTACTAAACCAACGAATAATGAGTCATTGACATGGTTGCTACTGATACTTTTTAACTCTCTTTTTTTATGTTCTGTGTGCTCTCGTCCAGTGAACAGCAATCGAATTCACATCTGCACACCTCTAACGTGTGGCAAAATGAATCAGTATTGTTACGGCTTTTCCAATACCGTTGGATACTCACCGCCTACCTTCATCCAAAATGTTGCCGTTTTGTTTTATCGAAAACAGTTTCCAATGCGCTGTCTTCGTGAACTTGAAAAAAAAAATCGTTCTTTGGCTCAGATTTCTTTAATTGAAAATATTACTTCGCTCGCTGAAAACGAGCTTAGAATACAGGTGAGGACAAGATGTGACTTACTTCATCAGTGAATGATCATTCGTCATAGCTTGTAGCGAACTGTTAAAAATATTCACAGTATTTCCGTGTATGTGAATTGACTAGCGCGGACGACGCGTGAACGTCACACAGCGTCGTTCATACATTTATTTCACAATCTGTGGCTTCCCCCCCATTGCAGCACACCCAGACTATCGTATATGAAAATTTTGGGTAAAAGATATTATAATCTTTAGAACTAATAGTGTAAAAAAATTAGCTTACGAATCGAACCATAACCGACCAGTTCGTATTTCCCCTCATAAAATTTCATTTAGCCACTAAGGGATAATTACTCTCAAGCTGAGAACCACTGAACTTTATGCATACATCTTTACTGTCCGGGCTCCGGTATAATCTGTATCGGGGACATTGTGTTACATTATCATTTTTCAATATTTTGAACATGACTGCACTATAGCTACAGTTACAGAACATCAGGTGTAATAGGCAACCACCCGGTTGCAATAAATTGTGGTTTTCAAATAATCTTTAGCATGGTTTCGACGGATTTAAACCCATCTTCCTCAGAAGGACAACAAACTTTACATTAGCAATCAGTCAGTAAAGCTATGTCCACATGACATGTGTCAGCAACGGTCTGTAAGTCCATATGTGAAAGTTAAGGCCCCTAAAATCAAGAGCTCGTCACATGAGTAAAACCAATCTCTTAAAATAACAGACCATGTTAATGGAGTCGGCATGTAGCTATTAACTGGTCTGTTACTATAAGAGCTTGTTTTTACTGATGCGACAAGCCCTCGATTGTAGGGACCTTAACGTTTACACATGGACGTACAGACCGTTGCCGACACATGTGATGTGGAGATAGCTTTGCTGACTGGTTGTTGATGTGAAGTGTGTTGTCTTTCTGAGGAAGACGGGTTTAAACCATGATAAATGTTTTCAAAAAACCGCCTTATTGCAACTGGTTGCCTGTCTATTACATCTGCTGTATCATTTTTCCACCGTTCGCAGATGGTAAACGGAACCGTAAATAGATGGTATGCCTTGATATACGCTCTATTTGCACCATCGTGGACAGTAAGTGACATTTGAGTTGGATACAGTAATAAGTTTCTTGACGTGACCACTTGACGATGGAATCGTCTTTCTAGTGACCTCTGCCACTGGACTTCTCTGAACTTTTGAGTGACTTTATCGCACTGACTGCACAAACCTTCCGTTTCCACAGTTTATATGGGTCCCAACCAGCGAAAAATACTCAAAAACTTATAGGACTAGTGTTTTACAGTTATTAAGGATTGTTCCTGAGAATCAGTATAATATCTGCCTTCCGCTCTGCAGGGTTTATATGGCAGTCGCACCTTAGGTCGTTCTAGAGTCATACTCCTACTTAATGATTGTGACCAGATAACTCGTATATGTCACGAACAGTAAAGGTTTTGCCACATTTACTTGTGGTACACCACAACTTTCGTTTCTGACGAAATGTGTTAATTAAGAACGGCATAGGGAGTTCTGTTTGTCGAAAAGACCCCATTCAGTTGCATACCTGTTGCGATATTACAATATTTGTAGGGATAGTACTATGATTTTGTGATAAAAGTGATGTAAAATGAATGACAGTAAATCAACGGGGGACAGATCAAAACGAATACTTTAGAATTAATTAACTGAAACTGCAGCTGTTTCCTGTACAAAATAATTATAAGATAGATCAACATATAAAGTAAACAGTACAAAGTTTGATTTCTGACTTGCTTTTTCTTAATACCAGATTTTGTCAGTCCTCTCAAAATCAGCACCATGTAAAGCCACGTTAAGTGTTAATTCCATAATCGATGTTTTCACATTGCTTTGTTGTGACACTTAATTTTGTCTTAACGCAGTTGTGTTTTTAATTTCATCATGATACTACTTCGTCGTAAATTATTAACACAGAACTCTTTACTGTTACTATTGTATGTTGTCTGGGTCCTACAACACGTATTCAGATGTTGTTCACATTCTCATGCGTTGTTAATAAACACTAGTTGTCTAGATACCAATCTTCTTTTCTCGTATGGAATTTTTTACTCACTTCAACTAAAAGTTTTATTTCATGGAACACCAAGAAAGTTCGTTATTGTTAGCTTTAGGGTGCTCGGCGACCGTGTTCACTTGCGACAATGTATGTATACTCTCTTGAAAGTTTGCAGTACAAAACAAATTTCACTAAAATGTTTCCCATCGCACTACTTATTTAAGAAACTATTTGTATTTCGCTATTTATTAGCTGTTTTCTATGTTTCTATTGGCCATTCTGAATCCTAGGTTATTTTCATCTGTTTGTAATAAAACAGCCAACCGTTGGCAAAAGAAACATTCTGTCTGTTCCAACAGTATTTTTCGCCATGAAAGCGAACGTTACTAGTCTATAAAGTATATGAAACAGAAGTCATTCTCATACTGAACTCATATCATGTCTGTGTTCAATTTCCTTCAGTATACAGCAGACCTGATGTTGGATTCTCGCTGATATCTTACTCATAGAAAGGAACCTCAGGCGTTCGTTTTGTGGGCAGTCAAACATAAGTCATTTGGTGGAACTATGAAATTTAATTTCAGATTAATAAAAGTTAAAATTCTATTAACTATCCAAATTCTGTCACGAATTATATTAAAAGTTTATTATTCTGCTGTGGTGTTGTCCTCTAAGAGGATGTAGAACATATGGAGACAGTTTATGCTACATTATAATGAATGTTCTTCTTGTGTAAAGCGTTCTCATTTTTCTTGCGCGTTATCCCGAAACGACGCGGCAAGAGAACCGAGAATTTTTTACATATCAGTGCCGTCGCGAAAGACTTCGTTCTCATAATGTTCTTCTTGTTTCAGAAGTGACTGAACCATTTTAAGTGAAAATTAAGAAGCACTGAACTCAAGTGCGCATGCATTCAATGCTCGTTTTGCACCCTGAGAAATATCTGATTTAGAACTTCGCGTAAACACTGAAGCATATCATGTGTTGCCCCAATTCATTTAAACCGAAGACCAATCAAAATTGCCGGCCGAAGTGGCCGCGCGGTTCTGGCGCTGCAGTCTGGAACCGCGAGACCGCTACGGTCGCAGGTTCGAATCCTGCCTCGGGCATGGATGTGTGTGATGTCCTTAGGTTAGTTAGGTTTAACTAGTTCTAAGTTCTAGGGGACTAATGACCTCAGCAGTTGAGTCCCATAGTGCTCAGAGCCATTTGAACCAATCAAAATTATTGTGTTTCACTGAAATGCTTGTCGTGTTAAGTTATCTCCTCTCTGATTACGTACATTCATCTGTCCACTGTGAAGAAGGTGATGTAAAGTTCTTCTGAACTGTCCGCTAGTTTCAGAACTACTCTCATCACGGTCCTGTCTGAATTACACTGTCAAAAACTGCAGCTCGTTATACTGTTCTTACAACCTGGACATGGCGATGCTATCTACAGAAGTTTAACATCGGTATGAAGGGAGTCTTTCATAACGGCTACTGCTCCTTCGAATTTTAGTGATTTAATAGATTACAGAAGATAAACTTCTTTGCCAAGATCGCTAATAATAACCTTTATTCTCGGTAATCGGTTTCGGTAATCCAAGTTACCATCTTCAGATCTATAATCTATTATCACAGTTCACCCCTTGCTGTTCAAAACGAGTAAGCTAAAAAAAAAGAAAAAAATAGTGATGTAAGTTTATAGAAAAATACTGTTCTCTGCAGCCAAGCGTTTTACAGAATAGGAGAGGCCAAAAGAGATTACTTTAGTAGTGGCTTCAAAGAACAATTTTGGCTGATTATGAAAATTATACTAGGAAGTTAGGTTCTTTCACTTTCTGAACGAAGATGGGGAAGCAACGCGTTTGAAAGCAACGCGTTTCCCAGCCACGGAGTGAGAACTATATACAGCAGTGGCCGTCAAAGGTTTTTGCTGAAGTGCTAATGCTGACTTTCGTGGAGTGGTACATCATGCTTCACACTTGGGAACCTACATAAATTATTAATTAGTCCCCAGCAGGATATTTACAGTAAGGGACACGGCAAGTTGGCCACGGGCCTCAACGTACTGATCGTTAAATCTCGGCACCACTCGGAATACTTCGTGTTGACTGCTCTCTGTGTCAAATTGCTGCCGCCGTCGGCGACCCAAAAGTCGTGACACACTAATTTCCTGACAAAGTGTTATGTAGTCTGTGTGAGCAACTATTCATTGACTAATAACAGAAATTGCACTCATATTTGAATACATTATGCAATGTGAGGCAGGATCACAAATGTTTACTAAATTTTTCGAATGTCATTTTCCTTTTGCTAATTGCGATGCGTTACAATAGTCTTAATTTAATTTCACCGAGCGTTGTGGTGCTGATGTTGGCACACCGTACTCGTATTCGGTAGGACGACGGTTCAAATCCGTAACCGGCCGTCGGGATTTAAGTTTTCTTGATTCCTCTAAATGGCTCCAGGCAAATGCCGCAATAGTCCTCTGCAAAGGAACACAGGAATTCCTTCTCCATCTTTGAAACATTCCTAGCTTGTACTCCGACAGCAGTGACCTCGATTTCAACGAGACGTGGAACCCTAATCTTCCTTCCATCATTGCTTAATTTAATTTCATATTCCCTGTTGCAAATATGTGCCGCATTTGTAGACGACCGTCTCTGTAACGCGTTTTCGCTAACCTATGCTATTTCCGTGTCAAAATTTTGTATCACAGTAGCTCTTTGGTGTAAGCCGCACACGCCCGTCGTGTCAGTACTGGAACACAAACAATAAAACATTAATACTCTCACATTGTCTTGCCCCGCAATGCTCTCGCAAGTCACATCTCTGTCTCTGATGTAAGCGACCAACCTCACAGACGAATTCACCAACTTCAATTAAAATTAAGCACGTCTTAAAATGTTACACGTATATTTGTTTGCTACTGAGCAGGAAAACTGCACTCTTAAGAATGTCTTAACGTTTGTTGACGTTTTTAGATTCAGCATTTACAAGGTGCGGCCCTTAAATCCGGAGGATGCGATTGGCGTTCTTGAAAGCCATTGGCATCGAGAAAACAGTCAGAACCACAAAATGGCCGAGACGTTACGGAAACGTGCGGAGTACAGCCGGAGAGCCGCGATTATCGAAAGCTTTCGCGCTGGGTTTTCGCTCAATGAAACAGTTAGGTTCTTCGCGTATCCGAGATCAACTATTTACGATATTGTGGTCAAATATAATGCTTCGGAGAAGTCTGGGTATGGTTCCTCTAAACCGGCGAGGAAACCTCTTTCACGAAATGCGGCAGTCATTGGAAAGGCGCAGGAGCTGAGTTCGGAGGACCCAGGACAATCGCTGAGGAAACTGGCATCATTGTTGAACGCCAGCGAACGAACAATGCGTCGGATGGCAGAGGAGGACCTCATACGAGCCAATTAGTCCAAAACTGGCCATGGATGGCGTTGAAATGTTCTGGTCAAAGGAGCTCTGGCTCGTGAATACCCCGAATTTAAGCCCCCTCAACTACAATGTTTCGAGCGTAGTCGAAAGAGTTATCAATAAGACGAGGCACCGTAATGTCGCATCTCTGCGCACCGCTATCGAAGCAGCATCCACGAATATGGACAGCGCTTTTTAAAGAGTACGTGCGACTCCTTCAGGACAAGATTGGATGCGGCCATAGCGGCTAAAGGTGGTTACATAGAGTAATGTTATTCTTGAAAGATACCACTACTTATACGTAAAAGGATTTTCATTTTCATTTGTATTTTGTTGTAATAAATTTGCTAAAAAAAAAGTTTCAGTTGTCCGGATATAAGCATCGCAACCTGTAGTAGTAGTTGTGGTCTACAGTCCTGAGACTGGTTTGATGCAGCTGTCCATGCTACACTAACCTTTGCAAGCCTCTTCATCTCCCAGTGCCTACTGCAACCTACATCTTTCTGTATCTGTTTAGTGTATTCATCTCTTGGTCTCCCTCTACGATTTTTACCCTCCACGCTGCCCCCCAATGCTAAATTTGTGATCCCTTGATGCCTCAGAACATGTCCTACAAACAGGTCCCTTCTTCTTGTCAAGTTGTGCCGCAAACTCCTCTTCTCCCCAATTCTATTCAATACCTCCTCATTAGTTATGTGATCTACCCATCTAATCTTCAGCATTCTTCTGTAGCACCACATTTCGAAAGCTTCTATTCTCTTCTTGTCCAAACTATTTATCGTCCATGTTTCACTTCCATACATGGCTACACTCCATACAAATACTTTCAGAAACGACTTCTTGGCACTTAAAACTGTACTCGATGTTAACAAATTTCTCTTCTTCAGAAACACTTTCCTCGCCATTGCCAGTCTACATTTTATATCTTCTCTACTTCGACCATCATCAGTTGTTTTTCTCCCCAAATAGCAAAACTCCTTTACTACTTTAAGTGTTTCATTTCCTAATCTAATTCCCGCAGCATCACCCGATTTAATACCACTACATTCCATTATCCTCGTTTTGCTTTTGTTGATGTTCATCTTATATCCTCCTTTCAAAACACTATACATTCCGTTCAGCTGCTCTTCCGGATCCTTTGCTGTCTCTGACAGAATTAGAATGTCATCGGCGAACCTCAAAGTTTTTATTTCTCCTCCATGGAATTAAATCCCTACTCCGAATTCTTCTTTTGTTTTCTTTACTGCTTGCTCAATATACAGATTGAATAACATCGAGGAGAGGCTACAACCCTGTCTCACTCCCTTCCCAACCACTGCTTCCCTTTCATGCCCCTCGACTCTTATAACTGCCATCTGGTTTCTGTACAAATTGCAAATAGCCTTTCGCTCCCTGTATTTTACCCCTGCCACCTTCAGAATTTGAAAGAGAGTGTTCCAGACACCAATGTCAAAAGCTTTCTCTAAGTCTACAAATGCTAGAAACGTAGGTTTGCCTTTCCTTAATCTATTTTCTAAGATAAGTCGTAGGGCAGTATTGCCTCACGTGTTCCAAAATTTCTACGGAATCAAAACTGGCCTTCCCCGAGGTCGGCTTCTACCAGATTTTCCATTCGTCTGTAAAGAATTCTTGTTAGTATTTTGCAGCCGTGGCTCATTAAACTGATAGTTCGCTAATTTTCACATCTGTCAACACCTGCTTTCTTTGGGATTGGAATTATTATATTCTTCTTGAAGTCTGAGGGTATTTCGCCCGTCTCATACATCTTGCTCACTAGATGGTAGTTTTGTCAGGACTGGCTCTCCCAAGGCAGTCATTAATTCTAATGGAATGTTGTCTACTCCCGGGGCCTTGTTTCGACTTAGGTCTTTCAGTGCTCTGTCAAACTCTTCACGCAGTATCACATCTGCTATTTCATGTTCATCTACATTCTCTTCCATTTCTATAATATTATCCTCAAGAACATCGCCCTTGTATAGACCCTCTTTATACTCCTTCCACCTTTCTGCTTTCCCTTCTTTGCTTAGAACTGGGTTTCCATCTGAGCCCTTGATATTCATATAAGTGGTTCTCTTCTCTCCAAAGGTCTCTTTAATTTTCCTGTAGGCAGTATCTATCTTACCCCTAGTGAGGTAAGCCTCTACATCCTTACATTTGTCCTCTAGCCATGCCTGCTTAGCCATTTTGCACTTCCTGTCGACCTCATTTTTGAGACGTTTGTATTCCTTTTTGCCTGCTTCATTTACTGCGTTTTTATATTTTCTCCTTTCATCAATTAAATTCAATATTTCTTCTGTTACCCAAGGATTTCTACTAGCCCTCGTCTTTTTACTGCTTGAACCTCTACTGCCTTCACTACTTCATCCCTCAGAGCCACCCATTCTTCTTCTACTGTATTTCTTTCCCCCATTCCTGTCAATTGTTCCCTGTAGTTACAATATGTAACTGTAGCTACAATATGATAAAATACGGCCGGCCGCTGGTGGCCGAGCGGTTCTGGCGCTACAGTCTGGAACCGCGCGACCGCTAAAGTCGCAGGTTCGAATCCTGCCTCGGGCATGGATGTGTGTGTTGTCCTTAGGTTAGTTAGGTTTAAGTAGTTCTAAGTTCTAGGGGACTTATGACCTCAGCAGTTGAGTCCCATAGTGCTCAGAGCCATTTGAACCATTTTTTGATAAAATACGGCTGAGAACCGTGGGCCGTACGGATACCGGTGTCCTGTAAACTGCATCCGGTTAAACTTGCAACCAGGAAAGGTCGAGGAAGGGTCCACTAAACCCCGCCTCCCGATTCCGCTGCTTACCCGGTTGGTGGAGGAGCCAAGAACCCGTCCCTGCATGGTGTGCAGTTGAAGAGCACTATGCTCGAACAAGAACTATTACACCAAATATTTTACAATCGGAAGTTCAAAATGGTTCAAATGGCTCTGAGCACTATGGGACTCAACTGCTGTGGTCATAAGTCCCCTAGAACTTAGAACTACTTAAACCTAACTAACCTAAGGACAGCACACAACACCCAGCCATCACGAGGCAGAGAAAATCCCTGACCCCGCCGGGAGTCGAACCCGGGAACCCGGGCGTGGGAAGCGAGAACGCTACCGCACGACCACGAGATGCGGGCCAATCGGAAGTGATTACAATTTTTTTTTTCACTTACGACAAGATCTCCAGAAAACACACCGGAAAACATTAAAACCGAATTACAAAAATTAATTTTAAAAAACGTATCTCTTCTATTCGACAAAGGATAATTTAAAATAAAATATGGTCTTATGCCCTTGTATTGCCATATGGCACATTTAACACACGTAAGATGTGTTATCAATGTAACGAAAATGTAACAGACGAATGGAAAAACTGGTAGAAGCCGACCTCGGTGAAGATCAGTTTGGATTCCGTAGAAATTTTGGAACACGTGAGGCAATACTGACCCTACTACTTATCTTAGAAAAGTGAACCAGAACGCCAACTACCAGATTTCGGATATTGTCCAGGAATATTTTCCGAGTATTTTCGTGTACGTGACCCATGGGTCTGTATGTAGTACCTTGCATTTCATTTGACTTCTTACTTCTTGTATCGGCGTGATGACTGGGTGTTGTGTGATGTCCTTAGGTTAGTTAGGTTTAAGTAGTTCTAAGTTCTAGGGGACTGATGACCATAGATGTTAAGTCCCATAGTGCTCAGAGCCATTTGAACCATCTTGTATCGGCATAGCATTGAAAATATAGTGGAAATGTCGACAGCTTGCCTTGTGGATCAGGTACAGAAACAGACCCGTTCCGTTCACTCACGGTACTTGATATTGTCAACAGAAAGGCATACTTTACTCCTCGAGCTCAAGGTTACATTGAGTACTGCTCGCTCCAGTCTCGGGTTGGCTTTTCCGGCAGTGTTAGTTGTACTTAAACGACGATATACAACAGCGTGAAGAGGTTTAGTCTTGAAAAATTGGTCGATATGCATCTTGTGTATGCGGTCACGGAATGCAATGGAAAAACGGTACGTCGACGACATCCTCAGTTGTTCTTGCAGCGACAGCAACCACACAGCAGTAGTTTTGCATGTGGACAAAGGCGACAACGAGAAACCGGATCCTTTCATATTATACTGAAGCGTGAAAGAAACTGGCGTAGGCATGCGTATTCGTGTACAAAGAAATGTAAACAAGCAGAATATGACGCTGCGGTAGGCAACTGCTATATAAGACAACAAGTGTCTGGCGCGGGTGTTAGATCAGTTATTGTCGTTATCTCCGTCGACACCGACGCTGTACTGTTGTTAGATCGGTTTCTGCTGCTACAATGACAGACTGTCAATATTTAAGAGAGTTTGAACGTGGTGTTATAGTCGACGCACGACACAGCATCTCCGAGGTAGCAATGAAGTGGGGATTTTCCCGTACGACCATTTCACGAGTGTACCGTGAATATCAGGAATCGGGTAAAACATCAAATCTCCGACATCGCTGCTGCCGGAAAAAGATCCTGCAAGAACGGGACCAACGGCGACTGAAGAGAATCGTTCAACGTGATAGAAATGCAACCCTTCCGCAAATTGCGGCAGATTTCAATGCTGGGCCATCGACAAGTGTCAACGTGCGAACCAGTCAACTAAACATCATCGATATGAGCTTCGGAGCCGAAGGTCCACTCGGGTACCCTTCATAACTGTCAACACAAAGCTTTACGCCTCTCCTGGGCCCATCAACACGGACATTGGACTGTTGATGACTGGAAACATGTTGCTTGGTCGGGCGAGTCTCGTTTCAAATTGTATCGAGAGGCTGGACGTGTACGGGTATGGAGACAACCTCATGAATCCATGGACCCTGCATGTCAGCAGGGGACTGTTCAAGCTGGCGGAGGCTCTGTAATGGTGAGGGGTGTGTGCAGTTGGAGTGGTATGTGATCCCTGATACGTCGAGATACAACTCTGATAGGTGACACGTACGTAAGCATCGTGTCTGATCACCATTGTGCATCACGACGGACTTGGGCAGGCCAGAAGGTGTGGCCGAGCGGTTCTAGGCGCTTCAGTCTGGAACCGCGTGGCCGCTACGGTCGCAGGTTCGAATCCTGCCTCGGGCATGTATGTGTGTGATATCCTTAGGTTAGTTAGGTTTAAGTAGTTCTAGGTTCTAGGAGCCGGCCGGAGTGGCCGAGCGGTTCTAGGCGCTACAGTCGGGAACCGAGCTACCGCTACGGTCGCAATTTCGAAACCTGCCTCGGGCATGGATGTATGTGATGTCCTTAGGTTAGTTAGGTTTAAGTAGCTCTAAGTTCTAGGGGACTGATGACCTTAGAAGTTGTCCCATAGTGCTCAGAGCCATTTGGACCATTTTTTTAGGTTCTAGGGGACTGATGACCTCAGATGTTAAGTCTCATAGTGCTCAGAACCATTTTTTGGACTTTGGCATTTCCAGCAGGACAATGCGACACCCCACACGTCCACAATTGCTAGAGAGTGGCTCCAGGAACACTGTTATTAATTTAAACATTTCTACTGGCTACCAAACTCCCCCGACATGAACATTATTGAGCATATCTGGGATACCTTGCAACGTCCTGTTCAGAAGAGTTCTCCACCCCCTCGTACTCTTACGGATTTATGGACAGTCCTGCATGATTCATGGTGTCAGTTCCCTCTAGCACTACACATTAGTCGAGTCCATGCCACGTCGTGTAGCAGCACTTATGCGTGCTAGCGGGGGCCCTACACGACATTAGGCAGATGTACCAGTTTCTTTGTCTCTTCAGTGTATTACGTTTTGCTGATTCGATGTTACAGGCTTTTTCATTGTCAGGAAAGTATTTTTATAGAAACAGAGACAACTCTGGTCACAAAGAAAAGCAAGAAGTTTCCGATGATGTTGAGCCACAGTCATGCAATACTGTTTAAAAGAGTAAACCGCCATTTGATTGCGTATTACTATATTTATCTTCTGTACTATCTTGATCTCGCCTTTTGTGCCACTCTCAAGTACAATGCCAAAGAGCTGTTAGATCATTATTATGCATAACTGTTAATGCAGTCCAAAGTAAGTAGACAAGACTAACACATGAACAGTTACGACATAATAGGGGTCACTGTAACTGAGAATGGCACAAAAGACAACTGAGTTCTAATTACAATATTATTGTGTGACGAGCCACCGGAGACCACCGTTGCCTTGGACCAAAATGCTCGGAAAATATCCGTGAACAACGTTTAGAGTTATGGTTCGCCCTGTATAGGTGACATGAGTTGTACGTAGCTTCTTCTCCCACTCTAGCGCTGTGTGTGCGCGTCCTCTATATGCGATTTAAAAACATGAAAGCAATTTTTATGGCAATAACTGTACATCTACATCAATACTGTGCAAAGCTCTGTGACGCGCGTGGCGGGGGCACTCCCTGTTATTAAGGTTACTTACCCTTCCGTTCACGTATGAAGTGTGGTGAGAATGATTGCTTAAACTCCTCATTTGGCGCTGTAATTACTCTAAACTTGTCTTCGCGATCCCTACTACCGATACTTGTTGGGATGTAGTACAATCCTAGATTCGTCATTAAAAGCTGGTTCCTGAAGCTTACTAACTACGCTTCCTCGGGATAGCTTGTGCCGATCTTCAGTCGCCTGCCTGTTCAGTTTCACCACTATTTACGTGACACACTCCTACTCGTGAAAGACACCTTCCACCGTTAGTGCTGGCTTTCTCTTTTGCGTCGAATATTCCGTGCTAGTCCTATTCGGTAAGGGTCCCACACACATGAGCAATATTCTAAGATGGGTCGCACGAGCGTTTGGTTTGCCGTCTCCTTTGTAGATTGACTGAATTTGTCTACCAATGACACGATGTCTACCGCCTGCTTTAGCTTCGACTGAGCCTATGTGATTGTTCCATTTCACACCCATACAAATTGTTACGCCCAAGTATTTGAGTTGACCGATTTCACTTGTGATTCGTTGATATTGTAGGATAAACATTGTTTTCTTTTTGTAAGGTGCACAATTTTACACCTCTGAACATTTAAAGCAAGTTGCCCATCTCTGCACCACTTCTGAAATCTTATCGGGATCTAACTGAACGTTTGTGCAGCTTTTTTCAGATAGTATCTCATTATAGACACATCATCTGTGAAAAGTCTGAGATGATTAAAATATTGACTGTAAGGTCGTTACTATACAGCATTAATAACTAGAGCCCCAACGTACTTCCCTGAGGCACACTAGAAGTTACTTCTACAGGGTGGCGCAGATGGATCGGGTGGTTTTGAAGTGGACTGTACGTCTGGAGGGGGGGAGCCAGGTGTTCGGCGACTTCGTCCTGTGGTGGGGGGGGACGGGAAGTTTCAGTTGCAGGCTGGCAGTCAGTCGCGATGGCTACGTGGTCCGTTGAGCATCGTGTTTTCGCAGTGGAAGAGTTCATACGCAATAACGAGTCAATTTTTGCTGTGACGCGTGCCTTTCGCCGGCGTTTCAACATCCCACCTCGCGGTAGTGTTCCTAAGCGAGATACGATATTGAGTTGGGTGCATAATTTCCGCACTACTGGTTCATGTGCTCCAAAATGGACGCCTAGACCGCCAACAATAACAACGCCTGAGAACGTGGAGCGTGTGAGACGCGATGTCACTGCGAGCCCACGTCGATCAACGAGACGTCGTGCTCAAGCTCTTGGAATGTCACGTCGGAGCCTTCAAAGGATTCTTAACGAAGAACTGAATTTCCACCCCTATAAAATCCTGTTGGTACAGAAGATTCTCCCAACAGACCATCTTCAAAGGCTTCAGTTTAGCCAACAGATGTTGGAGTTATTGGAAGATGTAAACCTGATTATCATGATGTCTGACGAGGCTCACTTTCACATTAACGGATACGTAAACAAGCAAAATTGCCGTTACTGGGCCGACACTAACCCAAGAGATCTACACCAACGGCCTCTCCATAGTGACAAAGTGACGGTTTGGTGTGGGGTTTCTAAGGTAGGGATAATTGGTCCTTACTTTTTTGAAAATGAAAGGGAGCAGGCGGTTACTGTTAATTCGCAGCGTTATGTGAACATGATTGAAGATTTTCTTCTCCCACAACTTGAAGAGAACAATTACGACATGGGCAATATGTGGTTCCAACAAGACGGGGCAACTGCACATACCGCTAGGATATCAATGCAAGCTGTACGCGCTCTGTTCCCTGGCCGTTTGATTTCCTGTAATGGAGATGTCCATTGGCCCCCTCGCTCGCCGGACCTCACGGTATGTGACTTTTTCTTATGGGGCTATTTAAAAGCAAGGGTCTACATGAACAAACCCCGGACCATTCAGGAGTTGAAGGCAGCAATTCACACCGAAATCACATCAATTCCTGGTGATGTGCTTGAGCGGGCAATGCGGAACGTTAAGGACCGACTCCAAGAATGCGTCGCTCGAGAAGGAGGGCATTTGATGGATGTAATTTTTAAAAACTAACATTACTATTTTTTTGTTAATAAACTTCCATTGTAACTACACGTTTTGCACTTTATTTCAATCCAATACCTTTACAATTGACAGTTTGACAAGTATTTTAAAACCACCCGATCCATCTGCGCCACCCTGTACATCTGTTGATTAAGATAACTTGCTGCGCCCTCTCTACCAAAGATTCCTCAATCCAGCCACAAATTTCGCTTGAAATCCCACGCGATCGTATTTTTGATACTAGCTCTACATGTGGTACTCACTCAAATGCTTATCGGAAATCGAGAAATACTGCATCTACCTGCTTTGACCAATGGCTTTCAGGATGTCATGTGAAAAATATGCGAGTTGGGTTTCACATGATCGATGTTTTCAGCGCAGAATAATTTCTAAGATTCTACAACAAATGGATTTCAACGATTTTGTGTGGTTCACTTCTAATATGCTTCTAGTAGATGGGTGATTTGTTCCAACCACTGGGCACCGTTTATTGTTCGAGAGATCTATGATAGATTATGACTGAAAGAGGGACTAACTGGGACGGAAATACGGTATAGTATCTGACAGGGATTCCACCGGGTGCTGAAGCTTTCAAAAATTTTAGCGATTTCAGATGTTTCTCAACACCACTGGTACTAATAACTACTATCACTTCTGTTTGCAGTGGTGCGAGAATTATGTAGGAAAGCAACACTCCTGGATAACTCTGCATGTCATTTTCGCTACTCCGAAGTGGAAGCTACACGAGCATTATAAAAGTGTATGTTAAGTAAGACACACTTTCAAGAACAGAGAATTCATCATAATTTACTTTTTAAGGTGACAAAGCTTAAAGATTCTTCGTATTATGGCGGAATACGCATGTTAATGTTACCGATGTCAATGCCACTAAAGCAGAGTTACTTAATACGGCTCCCCGATATTCCTACACTATGGAAGACGAAGTAAATTTTCCAGAATTCGAATCTAGATTTGCTGCCAATGTGAGTAGCTTAGAAATAGATATCCTTGGTATAGCGAAGCAACTCAAATCGCTTCATAAAGCAAAGTCTTCCGGTCCGGACGTTTTCCAGTTAGGTTCCTTTGAGGGTATTCTGATATATTAGCTCCACACATAGCAATCATATACACTAAAGCTCCAAAGAAACTGGTATAGGTATGCGTTTTCAAATACAGAGATATGTAAATAAGCAGAATGCGGCGCTGCGGTCGGCAACGCCTATATAACACAACAAGTGTCTGGCGCAGTTGTTAGATCGGTTACTGATACTACAATGGCAGGTTATCGATATTAAAGGGAGTGAACCACGGCCGCCTGTATTAGAGGCCGGAGGACTGAAATGTGGCAACGTTACGTTAAAGCCTACCGCATGGCTGTGGCTATGAGGTAGCGAACGGAAGCAGTTGTTTACATACTTACGCGGTGTCTGTTTTATTCGACATTACAGTGTAATTATGCTATACTGGACTCTGCAAAAATTATAGCAAGTAGTCGTGACTACAGTCGAAGATATAACACAATGTAAGTATACAATTCTGTGAAGTTTGTAGTGTTTTTACATGTATATGTGCAAGTGTGCTACGTGAACGACTTTCGTCTACACAATTGCAACAAAAGTTCTACTATATTCTACTATATTTTGTTTTTGGCACACACACCACAGATAAATATGTTGACAACCTTGTCTGAAGTGGATTGACTGCGCCATCAGATATTGTTGTGGAACTTGGCACTTTTGTATATACAGTTATGCAGCTTTTAATATCTGAAGAGTATGAAACAAAATTCCTCACTTGTCAAAATCAAAAGCAGTTACTACTCAATCTGGTTGGCCAAGGAGTTGAATCACATGTTTCTCTGCAAATATTTGTAACAGATTCATGTCTCTGTGGAAGGCCACTTACTGATATCTACAAAAAGTTGGTTTCCATTATGTGTAACATATTGTTAAATAATTATACCAAACTCCAAAATGATCATTTAATATGTTCCAAGAACGAGGGAGTTACTAGAAAATTAAAAACATTACATAACTTTTGACACAAAATTATGAAACTTCTTTCTTACCCATAACCTCAGTCCTTAAATGCTGTGATTATTACTGGCAAGGAGGAGGTGGCCACTATGAAATAAACTTTAATGCACTGATAAATTTCAGTCATGCTTCTTATGCAAATCCTACAGCAAGGTCCCTAGTTCATTCTGACTCAGAAAGATGTGTGAAAGTATTTAAATAGATTGTGTATGACCTGTGATTTAAAAAAAAAATCTAACATACTAAAGAACAATACACAAAAAACGTTCGTTAAAAATTATTATTATTATGCCACCCTCATATATAAAGGTGTGAAAGATATGTTGCAGCTGTCAGAAACTTTCATATTATTTTGTCATTTATATAGGAAGGAACATGATAATACATTTCAAATAACAGAATGAAATAATTGCAAGTCTGCAAATAATGTTAGTAGGCACCTCACAAAATTGTTTGCTGAACTTGTATCTCCAAATCTCGGGTATGAAACGTCATAATATACTGCTATGAAGCACATGTGAGTTATTGAAAAGTTCATCGTTGCAAGGAAACTAGAATAAAATGCTTAATTCCGACATAAAGTCGGCGTAATACTGCGAGAAATTAGCATTTCTAGGTTACTGTGTTATTTATAGGGATCAAACCTACAAAAAAAGAAAGTGATTGCGTATTTATATGTGACACGTTGTCTGCATTCGACGAAAGCTAAACTTTAGTCTCGGCCTAGCTGGTCACGCAGCCGGCCTACTGACGTCACAGGCTACGACGTTGTCAGCTTGACGACTCCGGCCTCTAATACAGGCGGCCGTGAGTGAACGCAGTGTTTTAGTCGCTGACCGAGCCATGGGACACAGCATCTCCAAGATATCGATGAAGTGGGGAATTCATGGACGACCATTTCACGAGTGTAAAGTGAATATCCGACATCGCTGCGGCCGGAAAAATATCCTGCAAGAACGGGACCAACGGCGACTGAAGAGAATCGTTCAACGTGATAGAAATGCAACCCTTCCGCAGATTTCAGTGCTGGGCCGTCAACAAGCGTCAGCATGGGAACCATTCAACGAAACATCATCGATATGAGCTTTCGAAGGCGAAGGCCCATTCGTGTACCTCTGATGATTGCACGACACAGAGCTTTGTGTCTCGCCTGGGCCCGTCAACACCAATATTGGACTGTTGATGAGTGGAAAAATGTTGCCTGGTCGGACGAGTCTCGTTTTAAATTGTATCGAGCGGATGGATGTGTACGGGTATGGAGACAGCCTCATGAATCCATGGACCCCGCATGTCAGCAGGGGACTGTTCAAGCTGGTGGTGGCTCCTCATGGTGTGGGACGTGTGCAGTTGGAGTGGCATGGGACCCCTGATACGTCTAGATGTGACTCTGACAGGTGGCACGTACGTAAACACCTGTCTGACCACCATGTCCATTGTGCATTCTGACGGACTCGGGGCAATTCCAACAGGACAATGCGACACCCCACATATCCAGCATTGCTACAGAGAGGCTCCAGGAATACATTTCTTCCGGCCACCAAACCCCCCAGACATGAACGTTATTGAGCATTTCTGGGATGCCTTGCAACGTACCGTTCAGAAGAGGTCTCCATGCCTTCGTGCTTTTACGAATTTATGGACAGCCCTGCGGATTCATGGTGTCAATACTTGAGACATTAGTCGAGTCCATGTCACGTCGTGTTGCGGCACTTCTGCGTGCTCGCGAAGGCCGTACACGATATTAGGCAAGAGTAACAGTTTCTTTGCCTCTTCAGTGTACAATCCCTCGCCCGAAAAAAAATCCGCACAATAAGACTGGAAAGTTGCACAGCTCTCACCAGTACACAAGGCAGGAAATATGAGTAATCCGCTGAATCATAAACCTATATTACTAACGTCGATCTGCAGTACTATTATGGAACATACATTGCGTTGGAAGGTTATGAATTAGTTCCACAAAAACGATCTATTGGCACATAGTTAGCACGGATTCAGAATAATTGTCCGTTCACAGGGTATCTCAGATTGTTTCAATATTTACAGATTTCCAGAAGACTTTTGGTACCATTCGTCACAAGCAGGTTCTAATCAGATTGCATGGGTATGGTGGTGGTGGTTAGTGTTTAACGTCCCGTCGACAACGAGGTCATTAGAGACGGAGCGCAAGCTCGGGTTAGGGAAGGATTGGGAAGGAAATCGGCCGTGCCCTTTCAAAGGAACCATCCCGGCATTTGCCTGAAACGATTTAGGGAAATCACGGAAAACGGAGACGGGATTGAACCGTCGTCCTCCCGAATGCGAGTCCAGTGTGCTAACCACTGCCATGGGTATGGAGTATCATATTAATTGTGCTACTGGATTCACGATTTTCAGTCAGAAAAATCACAGTTCGTAATGCCTGACGGAGAGTAATCAACTAAAACAAGAGTAATATTAGAAGGAATCCGTTAAATTTCGGTTAAGCGATAAATAACACAAATTAAATGCTGTCAGTTCACCTATATATATGTACGAGTAAGAGATACGTACAACTTAAAATGTTGTGGGCAAACTGAACCAAAGACTGCGTTTTATTGGCAGAACGCTTGCAAGATGCAAGAAATCCACTACAGAGGTGGCCTACGCTAAGCTTGTGCTCCCTCCTCTGGAGTATTGCTGAACCGTATTGGAACCTTACCCGATAGGATTGTCGGAGGAGATCGAAAAGTTCAAAGAAGGGTAGCTCGTTTTGTATTATAGCGAAATAGGGGATAGACTGACACGCATATGACAAGCAATGTGGGTTGGCAATAATTAAAAGTAGGGCGTTTTTTCATTGCAGCAAGAGCTTTTCACGATATTTTAGTCTCTAACTTCCTCCCCCTAGTGCTATTTTGTTCATGCCCGCCTACATAGGGAGATATGGTCATCATAGTGAAATTAGAGCTCACACGAAAAAATTTAAACCTTCATTTTCCCCGCGCGCTGTTCGAGAGTGGAACGGTACAGAAATACATGTAGTGTTAGAGTGGTTCGATTAGCCCTCTGCTAGGTACTGCAGAACTGCAAAGTAGTCATGCAGATACAGAAAAAGAAAGAAGTAAAAATGGGATATAAACGTTAAAATAAGTAGAGCCACCGCCGTATGGGTACGTAACAGGAAATTTGGTGGCGCTTTTGTTCTTCTTCCGGCAGTAGGATATTTCGTTTACGTTGTTCATTTGTTAGGCAACTTCAGCACGGCATGGACATGACCGCGCGGCCCCCGGCACCCCACTGACAAGGGGAGGCCGCCAATTGTGAAATTCAGATTCGATTCATACTGCACATAATAAATGCTCATGGCCAGAGGTGTAATGTGGCAAAGCACCAAGATGCACTTCTCAGCTGTTGTCGAGAGTTAAACAGTTAAAAGAAACCGTTGTGGTGAAATACTCTCTACGATTAATAATCTTCTACAGTGTCGTGGCGCAGCGGTAAGCGCTCAGGTTTGTATTGCGAAGGTCGGCGGATCGAATCTTGCGCCATGCAACGTTTTTTTTTTTTAGTATTTATTTTTTGTAATTCATATATATATATATATATATATATATATATATATATATATATATATATATATATATATATAATTCCCGGCAATCAGTTGCAACAATTATGCATATAATATGTTGTTGAAAGTCGTTTGTCGTGGAAAAACTGGCGACTTCGAACATCATTATGTTTTCCGCAAATAAAGTTGTATTTCACAAATGTTATTAATTGTCTTCACAATGTTTACCGCGTATAGTTGAGAGGTGGCATGAGCCCCCTCTCATATTTCTATCTTACGATTCTCCTCTCTAGTTGCATGCGGTGGAGGGTTGCTTTTCCTTAACACGCGTACTTCCCACGCAGCGTCTCTCGTCACCCGGGTGGGCCGGTGACAGGCGGGCTCTGTGGAACTGGAGAGAGTTAAGCCGACGTGTGTGAGGCAGTCGAGTGAATGCTTTTCAGACGCCGACATTGTCAAGAGACACGCCCGCTGGGGTGTGAAGTAGCGGCTGGGCTAGAGGTTCCGTTACTTCAGAGAAACTTTGCGAAAACACTTTCTGGCGGGCTACCAGCGAGGCGTGGGAATGACTTGTGTACCCACGCAGTTGTGGCGGGAAAATTCCCGCACTTTCTGCAAAATCAGCACAGAAATTGGCGCCAAGAATCTCCATTGGTGGAATGGTAGTGCTCCGGCAATGGAGTGGAATTTCCGCCGGTTTTCGAGTTGCTGATTGGAACGTAACCACGGCCACTGTCGTGGGGGCGGGAATGTTCGGTGTTCGGCCTGTGCGGGTGCTCTGAGTAGTCTGCAGTCGCCTTTCGGTCGAGGACGTCTGAGCAACCAGCCCTCGCCTGCGGTACGCCAGATCGTGTTCTGGGAGATAAGAAGACTGTTGGTAATGTACGTCTGCAGCACCGGCAGATAGGGATTTTCCTAGGTGATAATCAGAGCTCAGCAGAGCGCGCCTGTTCATCCTTTTCTAACTTTGTTCAGTTTCGAGTAGCAGCAATTACTATTGGGTTAGCTGTGTGTCTCTCTTGAGATTTGAGTGGAAAGGAATTGGCTCCACATACCACTTCGTCTTAAACCTCACGATCTAAGTTAGGGACAACTTCACCTTTACTGTGTTTGTATGAATCTCCAATTTTAGCCGATTTGATGTTTTATATTTCCTGTGTCTCTTTTACTATTCTGCGTTTAATCTTAATAAATCATATTGTTATTTTGGACAGAACTTTCTTTCTGTTAATCAATAGAGCAACCCTATCATTCCTCACTATGCTAATGAAACCTTTGTTTATTTAACTTATTTATCAAATTAAATTATTGCAGGTGCCAAACTCTCTTCTACTCCACTAGCAGGGTTGATTAGAGTCAGTTCGCGTATTTGTTTTATCCTTGTGCAACAGCAAAAGTCGGAGTTAGAATAGGGGGGGCTTAGAGCATGATTTACACATGTGGATTCTAGTAGAATTTAGTGATAAATACACTACTAGCCCCGGCACCTCGCATAATATGGCGACCCTTGGCCTCGGATCTTTCCTGTGAATCTCTGATAAACAAACAGGATTCTTAGTAGGAACATTCAATTTTTTTTCTCTCTATTTTTTTTAATGATTAATACCCAAGTTTTTTTTGGTAGTTCCGCGTTTAGTTTTAAGTAGCGGCGCATGACTACAGTTTTTGTTTTCAGTGTATATATTTTTTGTTCATTGTTTTTTTTGTGTTTCGCTGATGTGGTGTCTGTACCGCATCGCACTTTGTCGGATTTGTGTGCGGTTTCTGTACCACATCAAATTGTGTTTGTGATTACAGCGTTGGAACAGCGTTGTTGAAATTTTATGTTTATGTGAAAAAATATATGGAGTAGATTAATTTTATTGTGCATTTTAGATGAATTTGTTTTTATGAATGATAACGAGAAGTAAGGCACGACTATTATCGGGCGAAGCTAAAACAAAAGAGGATAGCATAATGGATAAGGGGCAGTTTACTGACGGGAATAGGTTCGGAGATGAGATGGGCACATTTTTAGCAGGACAGGACGCCAGGGGCATTGATGAGGAAGGTGATTTGGACGCGATCTCAGAGCAGCGTTGCGGCCGTGATTATGATAGTGAAGTAGAGGATGAAACAGAGACAGGCACACAGGTCGAGACGGTAGCAGAAGTTTATAGTCAAACGAACGAGTGCAGACAGAGGCCAGCTCGGTCACGTCAGAGCTCTAGCGCCCAGGTGTCCAGAGTTACATCGCCCATGTTTGAAGAGGATCAAGAAGATGACGTAAACCCAATACTGAGCTTCCTACGATCAATGAAAGAAGAAGCTGACGAACAGCGTAAGAAGGAGAAGGAAGAAGCTGACGAACAGCGTAAGAGGGACACTGAGGCAATAATCTCGCATATAGGGGCAATTCGTGGGGAATTATTAACAATAAAGAAAGAATGTGGAGAAGCAAAACAAATGTCAATGGTAGCACAAAAAGTAGCAGGCCTAGCCAAAACTGCAGCAACAGGGGCAATGAAAATCGCAAGAGTAACTTCTAAACTCGCAGGGCGCTTGCGACGTGCGACACAAGTCCACTCGAAATCCCTAGCGGCCTTAAAGACTCAAGGTAATATTGCGGTTACGAACATCACGAAACGAATGAAAGAAGTAGAGAGTCGGATAGCAAAACTAGAGCGAAATGGGCACACGAGCACTGCGCGTTCGGATACCAATGATGGAGCACACAGGATCGTGTCTCCGAGGAAAAGCCCGCCGTGCTCTAGCCCAGTGACAGCGTGCGGAACAAACAATGCACACGCAGAAACAGCGAGTAATAGCTCCAATAATTGCAGCCCACTTAGAAGAGTGAATGCAGAATGCCACTTCCACTGTGATACAGACGTAGCACATCACAGTTATCAGCAAGATAGATCAGGACACTCCGCAGACGTGCAAGTATCGGAAACGTCTGACAACACCAGTGCGAGGATCGGACAGAATTTTGATCACAATCACTTCCTGTCGATACTCAAATTCCAGAAGTTCAAAGATAATGGAGGGTCGATGCATCCGAAGAGCTGGGTGGTGCAATTTACTAATTCATTACCGTCGTCATGGCCAACCCAGGCCAAATTAGAATTCATGTGTGGACACATCGAAGGCCAAGCCGCGGAAAAGATGCGGGGCGTGGCAGCGACGTGTCGGACTTATCAGGAATTTGTTGGTGCATTCCTGCGGACCTACTGGTCAAAGGAAACGCAAGACAGGATTAAAGAGGAAATAATATTTTGTCCTGAACTGGAAGTGTCCGGGCATAAGAGCGCAACCAAATTTTTTGATGACTTACTCAAGAAGAATCAGTTTTTAGATAGTCCATACAGCAACGGAGAAATTATTAAATTTTGCTTTTCGAAATTGCCAGTTAGGTATCAACAGACACTTGTCGGGAAGTGTGGATCTGACATAGATGCATTCAAGAGTCTACTGCGCGAACTCGAAGTAGTCTTCGATAAACAAGACGCAAAGGACAGGAAGAAGGCGCAAAATAACAAATACCACGGGCCAGCATGGGAAGACGACAACAGATCGCATAATCGCACTGGTCAGTTAGGAAACCAGGGTTACCGAGATCAAGGTTACGCTATTCAAGGTTATGGAAACCAGAGACACGGAAACCAGAACGTCAGGGAACAGGGTCAATCCAGACAAGCAATCTGGGACAGGAGGAATGACGAACGGCAAAGCGACCGTAATTGGAGGGAGCGAAATCAAGGACAACAGGAGAACCAGGAGATTGAAATTAGACCTCCAAATCCTAATGCACGTCAGAGGAGGGGGAGTCTAAGAAGGGATTGACGCTAGTCCATAGGACTCCACCACTTCTCTCACATAAAGGAGTTCGTAGAATAGTAGTAGTGTAAGAAATGTACATAGTAGAATAGGCAAAGATATGAACCTTTTTTCGGGGAACAATAATCGTTACATTAATAGATTAAGATTGCTAAAGTATTAACACGCTGCGTTGTCTTGCATAAGAATTTACTGCTGCTATCCTCTTTTTGTTTATGTTTGCGATCTCCAATGTCGATGGAGTAGGAGACACTACCTTTTCATGAGCAATGTTTTTGTCCTTTCCTATCTGGTGTCCATGTTAAGGGATAAGGATGAGTGACGAGACGTCGCACAAACGGGCGCATACAAGAACGTGCTCTTAGAAGCGTTCTGAGAGGTCGTGATACGCTCCATAGCGGCCACAACCAGTTCGTGAGACGTTCATACCAATGCTTGCAGGCACGCGTCAGTGCACTGCACGATTGTGGTATATTGCGCGATTTCGAGGGTGAATATGGGCAGTATAGTTTTTGCAGAGCTGCGCCGGTATCGTTGTCTTGCAAGTCGGGGTGAACCTGTGAGCATTTGACTCTAATGGTGCCCTAGACGAGAGAAATGAGGGCATAAAAGCCTACCATGCTAATGTGCTGGTTGGGGATTTAGCGTGCTGCTCGTTTTTGTCACAGATGAATCACCAAGGAATTGTACTTGGATATTCGTGACATACTGTGTAGCTGGCGTGTGTTGGGTGTCTGAATCCTCAACAGGAACCAGTCCTGGCTTGGTCATATTACTTTGCTTCTGGAAAGGTGTGCTTTGATCGCGAAAACCGCATCACATAGAGAAGGAAGTTGCAACTATAAATTTATTGTCGTGTATAGCCATGGCTAACCCAGTCTCTGGAGTTTCAGTGAGGCGTAATGAAAACTCGGAGGTCATGTCGTACGGCGCGCACATCACTGTCGTCAATAGCGGCGAGCAGCAAGACATCTCAGCGTAACAGGAACTATGTAAGGGTATTGTATAAGGTAAATAAAAAAAAAAAATAAATAAATAAATAAATAAATAAAATAAATAAATAAATAAATAAATAAAAGGGAAAGTACGATACTAGGATAAGTTAAACTGTAGGATTTAACAATAACTAGACTAATATTGTGGGGGTTTTCTACCACAAGTGTGGCGCGCGCCTGTTGAGTTGCTATTTTTCAGGTCACCAAACCACAGACCCGAGATGGAGGGACGACGGGCGAGCGAAAGTAGCGTAGTTGCATGTTCTTTATAGCACAGTAAAACTTAGACCTGCATAACAACATAATTTAATTAAAAGACGTAGAATGTAGATCGTTGGGATATGGTAGTTAATTCTTGAAGCATGTCTACTGTCGATCTATATAATTAATAGTAATATTAGTGCGGGCCCGCACATTTAGTTGTTCATCAATTACAAAGCATCAGTTATCACACACCATGTACATACTGAGATCGGTCTCTACACATATATCAAAATAAATTATTTCCATGTCTAGATTAGATGTTATAATGATTGCCATAGATTAATAACTATAAAAGTAAAATAAGAGTGTCTGAAATGACAGACCATCAATGTTTCATTATGTAAATTTATTATAACATAGAAGGTCATGGGAAAAAGTTAGGCATAAGACTTTTGTAAGAATTGTACAGATGACGAGGAACGTGGCAATGCAGAGGCCAGCCAGCGCAAAAACAAGGGGTCTTCGGCTACCTGCTAGAGGGCGAGCGTCCCGTCCTACACGCTGACAGTCACCCGGCTGCCTACCTGAGGGATTACACGGGACCCTCGCCCCGCCACAAGCGAAAGTGGGGCTGGCCGTTGACCCTGACACGCGACAGCCTGCTAGCTCTCCGGACGCGGCAGCCGCTTGGAGGGATTCCCTGCGGCAGACCACGTTGTCGTGAGTACACGAAGAACATCACATATCGTGTCAGAACCTGCGCCTCATGTGCCTCAGGACAGAAAGGGACGCTCTATACTCACCTGTTTGGGTTTTTACAACTCACTAGCATTGGCCGATCTGCATACACAAAGCAGTATCGTGCCACACTAACAAATGTATGGTCTCATGTCTTACTTCTCCTCTCTATTAGAGAGCAGTTTTTAACAATAGTCGCTCCTAGTTCGATCCTGTATGGATGACCTCACACACTTGTGGAGTCACTCCACGTGCCATCATCCCTCGTCGAACTGCAATATTGGGAAACATAAAGTTCTGTCCAGCGAGAGAAGAGACCTAGACTAGTGATGTATCCCAACGAGTAGACCTCAGAGACAATTAATCGACGTGAGGAGAGCCTATCACTGTGTCTTCCTACCATACGGCCGTGATCATATGCGTGGGTCTGACTACAATCTCAACAGCGTACTGCAGACACTCCAGAACTCCCTATTGCTGTTGCCACAACGTAGCAACTACAACCGACGTTTAGCCTTATGTGATATCAGTACAGTGGAATCAGTGAAGTGCTACGGATATTTCTAACAATGTGATTTAGTGCCTCATTCTCAGCACAGTCGTGAACTTTGTGCAATGTGCACGCACAATTTGATGCCCCATGAACCTTGTTTTTTTTGTTTTTCTTAAATTTCTTTCTCTTATGTTGTTTCTGTAATGTATGTTATACCTTGTATGCGTTTGTGTTTTACACTGTAATTCTTATTACAGATTACTGTATTGTTCTCCACATCATGTTTTTTTTGTATTTTGTGTTTATTGTTGTGTGTATGCTAACAGTGTGCCTGAAGTCCCCATAAACTGAAGCAGATACCACCACTGTCATTGTGAATGGACCATCAGTTCAGGGAACATTTTGTAAAGGTTATTCTTGCTGCAGGGAGACAGAATGAATCGGAGGTTGTAATTAGATTCTGAAAGCTCACAAAGAGATTGTTAACTTATATAGTATCATGTGTGAGTGAGTTCAGGTTAGTTTAATGATTAAAATTGTTGTAACATCTTGGGCATTTAATTGCGGAGCACTCCAACTCTGATTGTAAAGAATAAACTGCTCCATATTTGGCTCAGATGCCCGGGCCATATTTAGAGAGTGAATGTCTGCGTGAATCGGTGTTTGGGAAGGGGCTCCCTGGGTATGGATGTGTGATGTGAGTGTTAGTGTTCCATATTAAGAAGGTGAAGTTGGCTACATCATAAATAATCCTCCCACTATGAGTTGCATTTTTCAGTTGCAATGATCTTTTTTATAGAGTGCGGTATGTGGAGTCACTTTGTAAGATTGTTCTTGGGCGATTGACTCACTACCTTGCTCCTAAGTGAGCCAACCGCTCACCAATTACAATCTAAAATGGCGTAGGGGCAATGAGAGGTGGCATGAGCCCCCTCTCATATTTCTATCTTACGATTCTCCTCTCTAGTTGCATGCGGTGGAGGGTTGCTTTTCCTTAACACGCGTACTTCCCACGCAGCGTCTCTCGTCACCCGGGTGGGCCGGTGACAGGCGGGCTCTGTGGAACTGGAGAGAGTTAAGCCGACGTGTGTGAGGCAGTCGAGTGAATGCTTTTCAGACGCCGACATTGTCAAGAGACACGCCCGCTGGGGTGTGAAGTAGCGGCTGGGCTAGAGGTTCCGTTACTTCAGAGAAACTTTGCGAAAACACTTTCTGGCGGGCTACCAGCGAGGCGTGGGAATGACTTGTGTACCCACGCAGTTGTGGCGGGAAAATTCCCGCACTTTCTGCAAAATCAGCACAGAAATTGGCGCCAAGAATCTCCATTGGTGGAATGGTAGTGCTCCGGCAATGGAGTGGAATTTCCGCCGGTTTTCGAGTTGCTGATTGGAACGTAACCACGGCCACTGTCGTGGGGGCGGGAATGTTCGGTGTTCGGCCTGTGCGGGTGCTCTGAGTAGTCTGCAGTCGCCTTTCGGTCGAGGACGTCTGAGCAACCAGCCCTCGCCTGCGGTACGCCAGATCGTGTTCTGGGAGATAAGAAGACTGTTGGTAATGTACGTCCGCAGCACCGGCAGATAGGGATTTTCCTAGGTGATAATCAGAGCTCAGCAGAGCGCGCCTGTTCATCCTTTTCTAACTTTGTTCAGTTTCGAGTAGCAGCAATTACTATTGGGTTAGCTGTGTGTCTCTCTTGAGATTTGAGTGGAAAGGAATTGGCTCCACATACCACTTCGTCTTAAACCTCACGATCTAAGTTAGGGACAACTTCACCTTTACTGTGTTTGTATGAATCTCCAATTTTAGCCGATTTGATGTTTTATATTTCCTGTGTCTCTTTTACTATTCTGCGTTTAATCTTAATAAATCATATTGTTATTTTGGACAGAACTTTCTTTCTGTTAATCAATAGAGCAACCCTATCATTCCTCACTATGCTAATGAAACCTTTGTTTATTTAACTTATTTATCAAATTAAATTATTGCAGGTGCCAAACTCTCTTCTACTCCACTAGCAGGGTTGATTAGAGTCAGTTCGCGTATTTGTTTTATCCTTGTGCAACAGCAAAAGTCGGAGTTAGAATAGGGGGGGCTTAGAGCATGATTTACACATGTGGATTCTAGTAGAATTTAGTGATAAATACACTACTAGCCCCGGCACCTCGCATAGTTAACGGAAGACGTACAAACGATATTCCGAAACGAATACGTATAGCGTAAGTAAAACGTTCGAATTAGAATAGAGACCCCACGAACACAAATTTGCTGTAGCAGGTATGAAATATAAACTCCGTTACTCCCTCGTTACACTTGATGGACAGATATTGAATGGGCCGAAACCAGCCGCCGCATAACAGCGTAGTTGCCTGCTAACTTCGAAAGAAGGTAGATGCGGTCACTAGCGCAACTTTGAATTACAAAAAACTAATAATGAAAAGAAGTTGCATGGCGTGGGGATTCGATCCCGCGACCTTCGGATTACAAACCCGAGCACTTATCGCTGCGCCACGACGCTGTAGAAAATTATTAATCGTAGAGAGTATTTCACCGCAACGGTTTCTTTTAACTGTCGATTTTCTCGACAACGGCTGAGAAGTGCATCTTGGTGCTTTGCCGCATTACACCTCTGGCCATGAGCTTTTATTATGCGCAGTATGAATCGAATCTGAATTGCACAATTGGCGGCCTCCCCCTGTGAGGGTGTAGGGAGGGGGTGAGAGGACTGGAGACGCAGGTAGGCTCTGACATAGTGAGCACGTAGATTCCACTCAAACTGTCCGCAGCTCGTGGTCTAGGGGCTGGTGCTGCTGCCTCTGGATCACGAGGTCCGGGTTCGATTCCCGGCCGGGTTGGGGATTTTCTCTGCCCAGGGGCTGGGTGTTTGTGTTGTCCTCATCATTTCAGCATCATCATCATTTGTGAGAGTGACTAGATTGGATTGTGAAAAGAAAATAGGCTGTGTAAAAATTGGGACTTTGTACAGGTGCTGATGACCGCGCAGTTGAGCGTCCCACAAACTAAACATCATAATCATAAACGCAAACTGGGTGCAAATGTCGCACATTTCTGGCTGGGTACAAATTTCACTGGGTCAGTTTTCATACATCCACGAATAGTTAGGCTGCAGTTGATGTCAGCTGATTTCGAAGTCCACTGAGCGTGATACGCCCTCATTTCCCTATTACTCGTTCAAGCCGTTACCTTAATATGTAGGGACTTCAAAAAGTAAGTTACACATGTCGTCCCGTGCTAAGACTACTGTGCACCAAGAGTGGCGCATTGTCAGAAGAGAGTAAATGTTCGGGGGTTCGTGCAGACACAGTTCTTCTGCTGTACTGGTAACAGGTGTATCACAGTGCGCGACTGAAAAGGTACGGCAACTGTAAACGCACTCCAACGTATGTGGGAGAGCACCATTATTGTGCGCAAAACGGCGAAGTTGGACACAGATTCATCGTGGAATTCTGGTTGTACAGGGTGATTATAACTGGAGTTAAACTTTCAAACCGTTGTAGAAATAACACAACTGGTCAGAATGACGATAAATTGCAACGGAATATTATCGGAGAAGAGGGAACACGTATGGCAGAAGAAAAATAAATAGTTGCAAAATGTAGCAGTAGATGCGCTGTAAGCATCACAATTTAATAGTGGTCGACTGCAAATGACAAATGAATCATACAACAATGACTAAGGTGTCAGTTTGACGTTAAACAAACTGTACACTCAGTGTGCATGGGTGTACAGGTGTCATACTGTTAGTTACGTAACCTCATCTACCACGGCAAGGTCGTATCACATCACATGCGAAAAATCGGCTATTACTTGTCCTGAGGCCAAAAACCGCAAAAAAGCATCAGTCACATCGGTTTTTAATTGTCCTGACGACAAACACCGCATAAAAAAGCATCAATCACATCGGTTTTTAATTGTCTCGAGGCAAAAAACCGCATAAAAAGCGTCAATCAAAATCGAATCGGATTATTAATTTCCGTGTGACTGGCGCAATATGCTCTCCATCATTTTCTGCAACGAGTTGCTATCGAGAAACAGCATGTTCCACAATTGATCGAAATGTTTTCGGGGTCACGTTTAGAATGTGTTGCGCAATGATGCCTTCAATGCAGCTAAGTTTGCAATTGGAACACTGAACACAGCATGTTTCAGATAGCCCCACAGCCAGAAGTCACACGGATTAAGATCAGGTGATCGGGGCGGCCAGGCTGCAGGGAAATGGTGGCTGATGGTTCTAGCATTTCCGAAATGGTGCTTCAGCACCTGCTTAACTGAATTTGCAATGTGAGGAGGTGCGCCATCTTCCATAAAAGTGATCCCATCCACACATCCACGCTGTTGGAGAGCTGAAATGACGCGGTTGCGCAAAAGACTGTCATAGTGTTTATCAGTGACGGTACGAGTAACAGGACCGGAAGCACCTGTGTCTACGAAAAAATATGTCCCTATGATAAATGATGCCGTAAACACGCACCACACAGTGATCTTTTCAGGATGAAGTGGTACTGGTTGATTTGCTTGTGGATTTTCCGTTGCCCATATTCGACAATTCTATGTATTGACGTATCCTGTCAGATGGAAGTGTGCTCCGTCTGTCCACAAAATCTTCCACAGCCAATCATTGTCCACTTCCAACCAAGAAATTCTAAAGCAAAGGTCTGAAGCAACTAGTGCACATGGGAAATTTTGAATGGATAGCAAAGAAGGATCTTTCGTAGGATTTTACGCACTGTGCTCACGGGTATGTCCAATGTTCGGGCAATTCTCTGTGCATTACACTTTTCCACACCACTACTTGTCTCCTCCTCCATTGCTGTGGCCACTGCTTCCACTGGCGTCGAGTCAATTCATTTCCTGCCTCTACCAAGTTGCACATTAAAAGAACCCGTCTTTTCGAATTTCCGAATCATTTTCTCCAGACCCACGGCAGTCATCGAACCAACACCTTTTTTCAAACCCTTCACTGTCTCGAACTTCTGTATAGCGGCGTGTGCACAGTCATCATTTTTGTAATACAGCTATACAGGCAGAGCGCGGTCCTGCATTGAGACAGTCATAGCGAACGTTGCAGATGCGAAAGGAGGAAAAGCCGTGTACACGGCGTGTTTATACTAACTTCAATGGGTCGTGCGCATGACAGGTGTTTTCAAAAAGCGCCCTCTATTGATCAATTTTCACACTAATTTTTTTCTTCTGCCACACGTTGTCCCCCTTCTCCAATAATATTCCGTTGCAATTCAATGTCATTCTGACAAGTGGTGTTATTTCTACAGCGTTTTCAAAGTTTAATTACTGGGTGTCCGAAAAGTGTTTCCAGGATTACATAAATTGATGACTCAGACTAGAAGTAAGATACAAATATGAAACTGGTATCTAACTGTTTACAAACTATCAAAGTTTTTTTCACAAATCAGTAAACTTCCACATGAGCACCCTTGGTAGCACGTAGCACATCTAGGCGATATTCAATTCCCGTCCACACATTAGCCAACATCACTGGAGGGATCGATTCTACGACTGTGGTTATCCGTTGCCGCAGGGTTTCAAGATCTGGTACACGTGTTCGGTAGACCTCGTCCTTGACATAACCCCATAACAAGAAGTCTAATGGGGTTATGTCAGGAGAGCGTGGAGGCCAAACCGTTGGCCCATCACGACCAATACATCGCACAGAAAAGTTCATATCGAGATAGGCACGGACGTCCAAACCCCAACGAGGCGGTGCACCGTCTTGCTGAAACAAGACATCGGGGTGATACTGAAACAGCTGAGGAACAGCATACAGTTCCAACATGTCCAGATACACTGCAGATGTGATGGTAGCCTCAGCGAAGAAGAATGGCCCGATAATTCGATCGTGCAATAGCGCGCACCAAACATTCACCTTTGGACTGCCTCTGGTGCACTCCATGACCTCGCCAGGGGGTTGTGAACCCCAAATGCGCACATTATGGCGATTCACTACTCCACTGACAGAAACGGTCGTTTCGTCGGAAAAGGCAATTCGTCTGAGATAACCATCGTCGTCCTCAATACGTGATAGCATTTCGACCGCAAAGTCATATCGACGGGTACTGTCACTAGGCAACGAGTCCTGAACGATTTGCACTTTGTATGCACGAAACAATAAACGTTTGTGTAAAATGTCATGGAGAGAGTTTTTTGGCCCTGCGCACCGATTTCTTCGGACTTCGCAGGAAAGACTGCCTTACAGCTTCCACCCTGTCTGCTGCGGTTCTTGGTCGACCAGACCTCGAAAGGTCCTGTGTTCTTGAACCTCTAATACCAGGCTTTAATGCTCTTGACATCAGGTGGTTTCCTTCCAAATGTTGTCTGAAAGTGTCTCTGCACTGTGGTTGGTGATCGTGTCTCATGGTACCACAGGACACACTATTCCTTCTCCTGATCGGTTAACATGGCTTCTTGGGCACTGTACCTCATCCACTACTTACGTACTGCGAACCTAAAACAGAAAAATAACTTTGATAGTTGTAAACAATTCGACACGAGTTTCATATTTGTATCTTACTTCTAGCCTGAGTTATCAATTTATGTAATCAGGGAAAGACTTTTCGGACACCGTGTATAATCACACTGTGTATGGACCAAACGCAAAGTAGCACCTGCCGTAGTGAAATGGTGCCGATAATTTGATAGAGGCCGCACAGACGTGGTTGATGCTGATACTCCAGGTCTTGCACCATGTGATTTCCATCTTCTCGGCAAGCTGAAGGCACATCTGGGAGAAAACAGACTTTGGAATACCGGCTCTCGAATGACTCTGCGAATGAGGAATAGATTTCTATCATCAAGGAACTGAACGTTTTGTAGAACAGTTTGACCATTGTTTGCAAACTATTCTGAAGAACAATAACATGCATCTGTGTCACTTTCAACTGTAGTGCGGCACTCAATAAAAATTACTTGGTACGCCATAATAATGTGTAACTTACTTTCTGAACTCACCTCGTATTAGTCTTGTAGGTGCTGTGGTGTTCATTCTTTCGCTAGATCTCAGCTTCTGTTTCCAAATTTCGCGCTCACATATTTCTGTATCTGTCATTTTCGCACCCATGCGACTGTTGCACGTAGCAACTGTGCTCTGATCTTCTTTGATGAACCAGTTTAGCAAGAATTTAGTTCAAAATGTTCAAATGTCTGTGAATTCCTAAGGGACCAAGCCGCTGAGGTCATCGGTCCCTAGACTTACACACTACTTAAACTAACTTATGCTAAGAACAACACACACACCCATGCCCGAGGCAGGACTCGAACTTCCGGCGGGAAGGGTCGCGCAATCCGTGATACAGCGCCTCAGACCGCGCGGCCACTCCGCGCCTGGTATTTACACCAGAAGAAGCAGAAGATATTGATCTGAAATAAGGGTTTAAGCTCCGAAACGCGTTAGACAAAATTATTACCTTCAGCTGTAACTGGTTACGGTGTACAAGCTATTGTTTGTTGTCTTCACTCTGAAGACTGATTTGATGCAGCACTCCACGCTACTCTGACTTGTGCAAGCCACTTCATCTTTGCATTACTACTCTAACTACATCCATTTTAAACGGCTTTCTGTACTCAAGGCTTGGTTGGTCTTCCTCTACAATTACACCCCCTCCCCAGTCCGCTCACTCTCACTCTCTCTATCTCTCTCTCTCTCTCTCTCACACACACACACACACACACACACACACACATACACGCAAACTGCTCACCATTACCGAACTGGCGATCCTCTTCACGCCTCACGACCCCTTCAGCACCTCCTCATTAGTCATTCGGTCTACTAATCTGATTTTCAGCATTCTACTGCAGCACCTCATTTCAAAAGTTTCGATTCCCTTCCCATCTGAATAGCTTATCGTCCACGTTTCACGTCCGTAAAAGACTATACTACAGAAAAAACTTTGAAACATTTAAATTTATATTCAGCGTTGTCTTTTTCGGAATTGGTTTTCTTCCTATTGTCAGTTACTTTGCTGCCCAAATAGCAAAACTTGTATTCTACTTTTAGTCTCTCATTTGCTAACCTAATTCCCTCGGCATCGCCTGACTACATTCGACTATCTTCCATCAGTCTTGTTTCACTTTTGCTGATATTCATCTTCCAACATCTCTTGAAGACGCTGTCCATCACGTTCAACTGCTCTTCCAAATTCTTTGCCGTCTTTGACGGAATTACAATGACATCAGCAAACCTCGAAATTTTTATATCTCCTGCCTGAACTGTAATTTTATATCAGAATTTCACCTAGGTTTCCTTTTTACAGTATGATACTTGTTTGGTCTCGAATGAAAATTCAGCCAAAAATTCTTGAACAATATCTATTATTTTAATATTCAGTCCGAATATTGTTTGGATTCAGCTTTCGACGCCAGTCGATCCTGTGCAAGTCTCTTCTTCACTACAGAACAACTGTAGTTTACGTCACCTGAACCTTCTTACTGTATTCAGGCCTTAGGCTCCATCTACAGTTTTTATCCATCACACTTGACACAATTACCAAATTAACTATTATTTTATGGCTGAACATATTCCTTATTTTAGTCAAGTTGTGTAATAAAGCTATCTTCTCCCCAATTCGTTACAGTACCTATTCAGGAATTATCCGGTTTACCTATCTAATCTGAAGGGTTCTTAACTAGTATACCACATTTGAAAAGCTTATACTATTTTTTTGCCTCTACTGCCTATTAACCGAGATTTACTTCCTTATAAGGCTACATTCCAACAGAAAAAGCTTTCTAGTACTTCAGCTTATATTTTACGTTGGACATGATTCTCTTTTTCGGAGAAACTTTTCTTCTGTTGCCACTGTCTGTTGCTCTGCTGACCATACAGTTACAATTGTGTACTACTTTTATTGTCTCATTTATTAATCTAAATCATCAAGCATCAACTTATTTAATTCGACATTTTTTTTTATACGAGGGCTATCCACAAAGTACATTACGTTTTGGAATTAAAAATAAATAAAGTATTGGAAATTTTTTTATTATATGCAGATGAAAGCCACACTTAAATACTACTTTTCTACATAGTTGCCATTTAAATTAAGGCACTTACCGTAGCGATGGTCGAGCTTGGAAATTCCTTCGTCGAAAAATTCGGCCGCCTGCGCCTTCAACCACGTCGTTACCTCTTCTTTTGGGACAGAAAAGGTGTGATTTTTGTGGATTTCCTGGAAAGAGGCACTACAGTAAACTCTCAAAGGTACTGCCAAACTCTACACAACCTCAGAAGAGCAATACAAAACAAGCGCAGGGGAAAGTTGGGCTCAAAGATATTGCTGATTCACGACAACGCCCGGGCCCACACGGCAAATGCCACTCGTGAAGTTCTCGAATCTTTTAAGTGCGAGTTGTTTCCTTATCCGCCGTACAGGCCCGACCTGGCACCGAGCGACTTCCATTTATTCCCAGCAATGAAGAAGTGGTTGGCTATGCAGCGTTTTGATGACGACGCACAGCTTCAAGAAGAGGTAACCACGTGCTTGATTTTACGACGAAGGAATTTCCAAGCTCGTCCATCGCTACGATAAGTGCCATAATTTAAATGGCAACTATGTAGAAAAGAAGTATTTAAGTGTGGCTTTCATCTGTATATAATAAAAAAATTTCCAATACTTTATTTATTTTTAATTCCAAAACGTAATGTACTTTGTGGATAGCCCTCGTACATTACCCATTCCGTTCGGCTGATCATCCAACTCCTCTGCCTACAAGCGCAGAATTACAGTGTCATCAGCGAAACTAATTTTCATTTATTTATTTTCCCTGAATTGTAATTTATTTGAGTAATTTAGGTTATATACCGTATTTTGCGACTGTAATGAAAGTCTTATTTAGACCATACGCAATTCGCGTTATTTTAAAGGATGTTCACTGCCGTCTGGTTTCTGTATAAGTTGTAAATTGTCTTTCGATGCGAGTATTTTACCCCTGTTACCTTCAGAATTTCAAAAAGAGTATTCCAGTCAACATTGGTGAAAGCTTTCTCCAGGTCTACAAAAGCTATAAACTTAGGTTTGCCTTTCCTTAACCTGCCTGTCGTAGAGATAGTACTGCGTCGCGTGTTCCAACATTTTTCTGGAATCCAAACTGATCTTCGCAGAGATCAGCTTCTACTTCGGTAATATTCTCGTATGTCAGCGCCTGCTTTCTTTGGAATTGGAATTATTATATTTTTCATGAAGTCTGGTTGTATTTCACCTGTCTCATACGTCTTGCACACCAGATGCAGCAGTTTTGTCCCGGATGGCTCTCCCAAGGCTATCAATAGTTCTGATGGATTGTCGTCTACTCTCAGGGTCTTGTTTCGACTTAGGTCTTTCCGTGCTCTGTCAAATTTTTATCACAGTACCATATCTCCCATGTCGTCTTCATCTACGTCCTCTTCAATTTCTATAATATTGGCTCCAAGTACATCTCTCTTGCATGTACCCTCTTTATGCTCTTTCCATCTTTCTTCTTGGCTTAGGATTGGTTTCAATCTGAGGTCTCGATATTCGTACAGCTGCTTCTCTTTTCTCCAAAGGTCTGTTTAATTTTCCGGTATGTATCTTACACCTAGTGACGTATGTTTATAAATCTGTACATTACTCCTCTCGCCATTCCTGCTAAGCCGTTTTTCACTTACTGTCAATCTCAGTTTCTAGACATTTGTGCTCCCTTTCACCTGTTTCGTTTAGTGCATTTTTTTATTTCCTTCTTTCATCAATTAAATCTACTACCTCGTGTTTTATTCAAGAATTTCTCTTAGGCTTTGTCGTTTTACCTATTTGATCCTCTGCTACCTTCACTATTTCATCTCTAAAAACTACCCATTCGTCTTCTAATATATTCCTTTCTACTGTTCTTATCAAACGTTACCTAATGCTTCCTCTGAAACTCTCGACAACCTCTGTTTCGACCAACATTCAGCGATCCCATCTCCTTAATTTCCTACCTTTTTGTAATTTCTTCAGTTTTAATGTACAGCTCATAACCAATACATTGTAGCCAGAGTCAACATCTGCAACTGGAAATGTCTTACAGTTTAAAATCTGGTTCAAAATAAATCTCTGTTTTACCATAATATAATCAAACTAAAAACTTCCGGTGTCTCCAGGTTTCCTTCACGTATACAACCTTCTTCCGTGAATCTTAAACCACGTGTTAGCGACGATTAAAATATGCTCTGTGCTAACTCCTACCATGTGGTTTCCTCTTTCATTCCATTTCCTCAGTCCGTATTCACCCACTACTTTTCCTTCTCTTCCTTTTCCTACAATAGAATTCCAGTCCCCCGCCACAATTAAATTTGCGCCTCCCTTAGCTATCTGAACGATTTCTTTCATCTCATCACAAATTTCTTCAATCCATTCAGCATCTGCGGAGCTCATTGTATACAGGGTGTTACAAAAAGGTACGGCCAAACTTTCAGGAAACATTCCTCACACACAAATAAAGAAAAGATGTTATGTGGACATGTGTCCGGAAACGCTTAATTTCCATGTTAGAGCTCATTTTAGTTTCTTCCACCTACGTTCAATGGAGCACGTTATCATGATTTCATATGGGATACTTTACCTGTGCTGCTAGAACATGTGCCTTTACAAGTACGACACAACATGTGGTTCATGCACGATGGAGCTCCTGCACATTTCAGTCGAAGTGTTCGTACGCTTCTCAACAACAGATTCGGTGACCGATGGATTGGTAGAGGCGGACCAATTCCATGGCCTCCACGCTCTCTTGACCTCAACCCTCTTGACTTTCATTTATGGGGGCATTTGAAAGCTCTTGTCTACGCAACCCCGGTACCAAATGTACAGACTCTTCGTGCTCGTATTGTGGACGGCTGTGATACAATACGCCATTCTCCAGGGCTGCATCAGCGCATCAGGGATTCCATGCGACGGAGGGTGGATGCATGTATCCTCGCTAACGGAGGACATTTTGAACATTTCCTGTAACAAATTGTTTGAAGTCACGCTGGTACGTTCTGTTGCTGTGTGTTTCCATTCCATGATTAATGTGATTTGAAGAGAAGTAATAAAATGAGCTCTAACATGGAAAGTAAGCGTTTCCGGACACATGTCCACATAACATATTTTCTTTCCTTGTGTGTGAGGAATGTTTCCTGAAAGTTTGGCCGTACCGTGCGATGGAGGGATGTGATTATCAACCTGAAAATGAGGCGAAAGTGTAAGTAATTATATTCCTGTAGGATCCAATGCTACATGCATGTAAGGATCGGTGTCAAATGGACTTCTGTTTTGGTGAAAGTATGGAATAATTTGTGACCAATATGGGGGGTGACTGAGAGACACCTATGGAAGTCCTTGTAGTGCGCAGTTCCTTCTCGTGGCCAAACGAGACCTCACCCAAAAGGAAATAGCTTCAAAACGCCAGAGACGAAGAACCAACATACAAAACAAGGAACAGAATTTCGATAAATACTTGTAAAATATTTTGGAAAAGGAGAAAACATGTACGAAGAGCAGAAACGGGTTCTTAGAGTATGCCCCAGCCGCGATCTCAGGCAAGCATCCCCTGCTGAAACGGGGGTCAGTGGTTTGATTCTCCTCTCGGCCGTGAGTAATACTTGAAATGTGGCGTCGCTGAATGTCCAGCTTCCATAATTTCATAATCTAAAGAATTTCGTAACGTTCTTAAGGGTTGTGATTTTGAAACTGGTTTGATTCCCCCTCTCGGCCGTAATACTTTAAATGTGATGTCGCATAGCGTCCAGCTGCCATATTTCCGTAACGTTCTTAGGGGTTGTGATTTTGAAACTAATGTCTGTCGATGGTGCACGCAGTGCCTGATAAACTATATCTAATATAGCTGTAATTGGTTGTTTTTTGTTAATAGGTGTAACGTTTGCTTTGGATCAACATAACCTGTTCGCAAGCTGGTCATATGCCAGGATAGCCCGAAATTCCCTATTCAATATCGTCAATTACTCATCCGCTAGACATTGAAATTTAATACTAAGTGTTGCAGGCGTTGACTCCCTATCCTGTCTTCAGTGCCGGTTAGAGAACAGTCCAACCATATTTGTTCACCGGCAAGTAATCGACCAGCAACTTTATAGGTACTAACAGGTACATGGTGTGAACGACAAAACTGGGCGTTGGGATCTGTCTTGTAATTACGGCAGTCTCCCCAGTTCTTAGTAGACACACATTTTGCAGCCGTTTGCGTTTCACAATGTATGAAATCGTCATCAATACAGATTTCGGAGTAACATTAGCTGCACTTGCAGAGCAGCTAAATATTTCGAACGAATGTAACTTCGCCATTATACATGCTTGCGTACGAATAAAACACGTTTAGACACTATGGATGTCGAGACTGAGGTAAACACTGGATGTTAAGCAGAAGTTTTACGAAGTTTGTTGTGGAGTGTTGAGAGAGCAAGTCTCAATTCCATCATTACTAACGTTGAAAATTTATGTCATCATGGGAAGAAACACATGCAAACACGAATGGAAACCATCTGGTTCATCAACACCAACCAAGTACAAACTTAATTGGTCCTTGAGACAGTAACAGACTAAAGTATTTATCTTTTATTATCGTAGAACAGTCTTTCAGCGCGAAGTCCCAGATCGGAGGTTCTAGAGAGACTTCACTGATAAACTGTGCGGGAGCAGTCAACACAGACAAAGAATAATTTTTTGATAAGGAACTTTTTTAAGCCGCAATTACGTATATGAGACGCTAATAAGGTTCTTAGAATGAATAATAATAGTTATATGTAATTTAACTTTCATTAAAGGCATGTTCGAATAAATTTAAACTAGTGTGTGGACAGTCTTCCCTGAGACTCATTAGATGCTTAGTACCTGCAATGACGATCCATCTTGCCGAGCTTGACAGGATTCTGTCATGCTGTTACACGCATCACAGATTCGAGCTATATGCTCCGCTTTTATGGCAATTAGAGAAATTTACGCAACGGTTTTAACATGCATCCAAATAAGAACTGAGACGTTAAGTCAGGGAAACACGCTGGTCAGGCAACATATGAGACCCGATCAATCCAGTTCAAAGCCAAGAATCAGCTAAGACTACATCATTCTGAAACCAGATGCAGCCGCTGAGTAGGTACAGCAGTTCTGTAAGTGTGGTATGCGGACACTTATCATTAACTGCTCCACTTAAACGTACTCGTAGACGTTCGAGTCTTAGGTGATGATTAGCAATCATTCCAGCTCAAATGTTTACGCTAAACCTTCGTTGATGAGATCTAAGACACATCAGAGACCCAGACGAAGCTATTAGGTCTATTGGCTGACATGTTGCCCCCCCCCCCCCCCCCATACAAAATAACACGTACATCTCTATCCTCAATCTCGTGTGCTCTCCGTTGGCAATGAGCTCCCCATTTCTCGAAAGCGTCAAACAAGTGCAGCAAAGGCACTGTGTTGTATGCTTGTGTGTCTCCTGTTCGGAAACCGTTTCTCACAGACATTAAGAACGACTCCGTGGGCGCGCTTAAAGAGTTCGTAGTCAATGCTGAATCCAGAACATCAAGTGCAGACAACAGCTAATCATGCAAAATAAGGGATTAGAGACGGAATAACCACCGATGCTATTTAAAACTTCTTAATTTTTTTAGTAAAACCTCACAAAGAAGTAATAAAAATGGAGGCCCATACTGCCGAGATGGCATGGATTTTACATCTGCTGGTCCTTTTATACACATACCTTTGCTAGCCAGCAGTTTTGATCATAGTTTTCGCGCTGTGTGTGAGAATTTTCCACTGTAAACATTGAAAATTTGTTTGAAAAGCTTTCGAATGTTGTTAAAATAGTATATCATTCTATTAATAATAATAATAATAATAATAATCTCGTGTGACTTAGCGGCCTGTTACAAGTTCTTTCAGTTGGACTCCACTTCGGCGACTTGATATTGCTAACCTATGCCAGTAATCCTTCAGGTGAAAGGGCACCTTCTGTTTAATGTGGAATCCGAACCATGTGTTGTTCATAGCAAATCTTCACTTCACTGAGAGGTGAAGGCTGCCTCAAAGCCAAAGCGAATATTCCGTGATCCGGATTACAAACACGCGCTTTACCACTAAAACATCAGGACAGACGTCAGTGAAAAAGAGGTACTTACTTCGATATCCGATTATTAGCCATGCAGCGAAATGCTTGGCCCATTGCGTACTATCTTATATATCTGTGCAGGCAAATAATGATAGTTAACGTTGTTCCCGGTGTCAGAAATATGAAACAAACTCGCTTTCTCTGACCTTCTGCCATTATTATCGTTACTTTTGATAAATTTTATGTAAACTATTTTCTTCGTTTGACCTTTCGCTCAGCCTTACGAGCGCTCCTACTCAATGTGAAGCATTTAACATAAAATTGACAGCAAACAGAAACTGAAATCGTATCTGCTTGAAAACACCCACTTCATAGAAAGATTACTGAATGTGTAATAATATGGTCTGTATGTGTGACAGAGAGAAAACATATATGCAAGAAAGAAATAGTTGAAGACAATAAGTAAAAAGCCGGCATATTACTGTATTTTTCGCTGAGAAAGTGTACTTCAATATTTTAAAACTGGCTTGTTCTTCGTCATTGTGAGAGGCAGCAACAGTTATTCATGGCAGATATCTATTTTTGATTCATTTGTTTTATAACAACGAATTCGAATAGCGTATTTTTGGGGAGGGTTCTGCTAATCTTCATCTTAACTGGCCATGAATGAAGAAGATGGTATTTGCGTAATGTCCCTCCACATATCAGTTTAACCCCTAACACAATATCTCATTCGTTGTTACATTTCCCGCTACACAGAATGCACTGAACCAAATTTTAGAAACAGTTATAACTGTACTATAACAGTACCAATAGCCTTCCAGCAACACTAAATTACTTACTAGGTACACAGTACTCGCTGCGAAATAATTATTCTTTTCCATCACGGTGGTAAGCTACACGTAACCAGGAAAATTTGTGCTGTATGTTGAAGAGGATGACAGTTTTACATTCTTATTACAGCCTGAAGCGAGAAAACTTAAAACACAGTTCCATATGAAATTGGCAACACGTGCGCTATAGTATCTACGAGGCCAAATCTTGGCTCATATGAAGTAATAGTCCTGTTTCCACGAAGGACAGCATTTTTTTACAAATCATCGGCCGACAAATTTCAGTGAGCATCATAAATAACGGGGGGCAACATGTAGGAATCTGTGGCCCGTTCAATGTTTTCAGTAGAAAAGCGAAAAATCAAGTTTTTTTGTGAATGCATCGAGTAAAACAGCGCATTGTAAATTTGCATATAGTAGGCTACTGAGCAAAACAATTTCGCTGGTTAATCGCATATACTCTATATTTTTTCAGTGATCGGATGTGTGTTCGTTATTCTATAAGCAATAACGAAGAAACAAATTTCAAGTGAGTGACAAACAATTTCATCTTCGTCGCTCAAAATCTCGTACGTCATTTAATAAATCCAGCGAAATTCTACTGCACTGCATGACAAAATAATGAAAAAATCGTGATTCAGTGACTGCGTGTTGCAACATTTTCTGCATTGACGTCACCTGAGAGAAACTTAAAGAGACAATTATGAAATATCGTTCACATGATGCAGATACAAAATACGGAACGATCTACAAGACTAGCATGGAAATTACCGCGAATAACATTATCATATCAACGCAATGCTTCATGAGGTAAAATAACCAAAACTTACTTTGTTACAAATCATATTGATCACAAATACAATACTTATAAGTCTCGAACGGTGGGTAAAATTTGTTTATAATTGCCACGCAGTTAATGACAAATATTGGTGGAAGATGGCGCTGTGCGTGGTAGCAAGGGGTTCCGTCGGAAACGTGATCTGTTTTCCAGGTAGTTTAGTCTCTATGGTAAATACAAGAGATAAATTTGCAATAAATATATTTGTTTACTTTTTGTAGCTCATTTTTTTATTTATACTTGAGAGTTATAACTGATTACCAAAAATGTTATACCTGGATTTCGACGACCTCCTACGATACCTCAGTTACATCTCCGTTGCTCACGTATGTGTGTGGTGCTTGTGTTGGAGGTGTGTGGTGCAAAGGCATGAAGTGAAGCTCAAGAAAGTTTGGGTAAATGTCTTATTTACCCAATGAAAGGATATTTAGTGTTTCCAATGTGTACCTATGATTAATGTGCGTTATAGTGCATGGCTTCGGAGGTTAATGTAGTGTGATTGTGGAGGACAGTATCCCGAAACGCCGTCAGTAGACCCAAGATGGCTGAATTTTGAAGGACCCTTTGTTCCGGATGTTGTCAGTATGAAAGTTGAGTCCCTCGTGACGGAACGGGCGAGCGAGAGGTAAAAATATTTATTAAGAGTCAGTATATATCCATAATATCCATAGATTATAATGCTGTCGTAAAGCAGCGTATGTCATTGCGCTACAGCTGTTAGAAATGACACGAATGCCGCACGCAGTTATATACGTTGTTTATTTGTGAGTTTGTATGTATACATTGCACCTGTGAATGGATTAATAGTTCTATGAATAGTACGTGAAATAGTGCTACATAAATTGATCTGGCGACTAGAATGTGTTCGTAATGTACTTCGGTTGGATCTTGTTTAATAGTGAATTTTACACTCGGCTCATTGAGCCTTGGTCTGTCAGTTAATTTGTTTTATGAAATAGTCTCACCCTTAGCGTACACCATTACTTATGGAAAGTTTTCCGAATTTCGCAAAATACAAAGTCAAATTGGTCCCTAATTCTTATGTCACCCTTGACACTGGTTTTTCCCTCCCTCCCCCAACCTTCTATTGAACGTGTATAACGTTGTTAAAGTGAATAGTGGTCATTTGGAGATGTGGAATACTACTTGTCATATTTGTTGGCATAACAGCTAGACCAGTAATAAACTTCATAAATAGTTACAATATTTTCTCGTGTTCAGTTGTTTACATGAATTACAGCTGAATCTGTCATACTTTCACAAAGCAGAGGATAGTTTTAGTGGCTTGTTCCATGAGCCATAATCATGTTGAAGAATTACCTGTTTGACAAACTGCCTATTGGCTTCTGTCTCGGGTTCTTCGGCCGACGTTCATCTAATGAAGAACCCGAGACAGAAGCCAATAGGCAGTTTGTCAACAAGTGGCCACGAAAGCCTTAACAATTTTGAATTACCTGTTTGGCAGTTTAAGTTAAGGCTATCATCAATCGGAAGATTGGTTTGAACACCAATGTTTTCCTGTTGGAAGTGGTAGGCCTACACATATGCCATTCTTTGTCCTCGGAACTGATAATATAGTGCCACCGACAGTTTGATGTTGAGTCTGAACCATAATACAACGCAGCATTTTTCGTATTAACAAATCCCCAGCCATTCATATTAAGATTCAAGTGAATTGTCAGTGAGTAATATACTTCTTCTGTGGACAGAATGCATTTCCTTCTTACCATCATATAAATGCTGTTGTATCTTTATACTTCACTCCATTTCAGGCCAAAGATTCAGTAGCTGATTTTATTATTGTATTAGTGGATGTCATTCCTCTCTAACTGCACTGCATAGCCTGGAATAGATTTTGTGTGGTAAATGTTGAAGATGAAGAACATCTACACATGTCTACCACACTAACGAATGTTTATTGTTTTAGAAGATTGTGTGTGTGTGTGTGTGTGTGTGTGTGTGTGTGTGTGTGTGTGTGTGTGAGGGGGGGGGGGCGCTTTGTAAATACTGAAGTTGATGCGTATGCACCCCCAAAATACAAACACCTTGCAATTTGTGCATCCTAATAAGTTTTTGGCAGCAATTAGCACATTTTTCAAAAGTAACTACTAAATAGTAACTTATTTTTGTTTTTCGGATGTTGGCTTTATCCTGTATTATGATGATGTGGCTTATGACATGTGGGCAAATAGAAAGAGAACAGAACTTCGACAATATTTCGTTTGAACCTATATTATGTTTTGGAATGTACTGTAGTTTGACATACTGATCTGTAGCATATGCCAACGATTATCTTACAATGGAAGGCGACTCTGTCATTTAGAGTTGGCAAAGCGGTATTTAATGCTGCAGTAGTTAGAACCTACCAGTACTGAACATCGGCTTTGGACATGCGACATAGTGTGTTGTGGTATGTAGTGCCAAAGGTGCAGAAACAGTGCTGCAAGAGGATACCGACAATTTTCATTTTGCTTTTCTGTAATTTTTTCTGTATTGTATGTTGTGGTGAAAGTCCGGTTTCTAATGTAATCTGAAATATAATTTGTGATGTATCACTTTTGGTTGTGAGGTGGTGAAACCCACAAATGTGGTTCATGAGGATAACTGTAGATAATTCTTGTTGTTAACCTTGATGGGGTCACAACAGAGTGGTGGTAGTGACAGTTTCAGCATTTCTGAAATTGTCATTTTGAATTTCTCATTTTAAAATAGGAAACGGTTTTTAATATATTGCATGGTTCTCTCTTCTGAACAGAATGGAGTTTTCTTCAAGCACGTCTTAGGTATACGATTCTTTGATTTTCTGCCTCATAAGTATAGAAATAATTTGTTTTCCTGGTCACTGTATACAATGTCATATTCATTGCAAGTAATTGTCTCAGTTGTCAGTTTCAGACTGACATCAAGGTAGGTGTTTTTTGTGATTTTTCTTGTGATCTTACAGTACTCGTTTGAGTGGAAAAGTACTTTATGTTTTTGTTCCAGTCATTCTACAGCAAGTCGCATTCTTTATGAAAATTACTGTAATGACTATATTTATCCATATTCTTTTTATACTTATCACCAGATTTAGTTGTATTCTCAGAGATGACAAAGTTCTTTTGTGAAAAATACTGCATATTATGTTCAGTTTTTTAACGTTTCTGTTATTAATTCTGTTACCCTGTTATCAGCTGGAACTTGTCAGAAGTATGTGGAATTTGGGACACAGTAAAGGTTCATTTACTCCAAATGTCATGACCAGAATGATCCATATTGTATTTCAAATGTTGGTATTTTTACCAATTAACTGAATGTTGTATAGTTGACAGGGTGCTGTTAATACACACAATTACCATCATTCCTTAATGCTAAGATTACAACCCTGCAATTTGTACTGCAGAAGGTCCTTCATAAATATCACATTTTCTATTCAGTACAGGGTAGTGCAACATGACCTGTTGTTGATCCATCTTATGTCAGTACACCCATTAAATGGTCATTGCCATCTGTGAAGTTACGTTCCTTTGATGTGTAATGTGAATGTATCCTACTTTTGATTCCATATTTAACTGTGGGTCCATCCACCACTTCCAATAAAATTGTTATGAGGAAAGCCCTATTGTGTTCACACTGCCCTTGAGCTCAATCACTGTTGCACTTTGCTGTGTATATCTTTTAATTAAGACAGCTTGCCAAGTGCTCAAAGAATTTCACAGTTGTCATCTTCAATTCTTCTTCTGCAAGACTTAAGAGTACAAAATATTTGGGCAAGTCATTTTGTTTTCTTCTGTAATATAATAAAGCTATAGATAGTTGTAAGCAGCTAAACTTCACAGAATATTGGAATTGGGCCCACTTAGCTACAAGGAGAATTATCTATATTGCTAAACAGTCAACCTGGTTCATGTTGAACAATTCCAGGTAAAGGTTGCCTTGCTTAACATTTTCCAGAGGCAGCAAAAATTTGATTGTTAGTGTCTTGTATAATTATATTTGAGGCCTAACAATTTAAAATACTGTCACAATACACTCATTAAGAGATATAATCTAATATTAAAGGTGTCGTGTGACTATGGTCTCCCGTCGGGTAGACCGCCATGTGCAAATCTTTCGATTTGACGCCACTTTGACGAATTGCGCGTTGATGGGGATGAAATGATGATGATTAGGACAACACAACACAACACCCAGTCCCTGAGAGGAGAAAATCTCCGACCCAGCCAGGAATTGAACCCGGGCCCTTAGGATTGACAGTCCGTCGCGCTGACCATTCAGCTACCGGGGGCGGACATATTAAAGGTTGGGCACAATAAGACAAATATTAGTTGCAGTTAAAAACTATGTGTATATCCCAAGGAAGCAAATTACCCATATTATACTCATTTAGTATGTGAGAATGAGCAAACCTAATGACTTCCAATAAACTTTAAAAATAATTCCAAACATTTTCTAAACCTTTCATTGCTTACACGCTTAGCATCAAATGTTTAACGCGTTAACTATTTATTTATTAATCCAGAGTGTGACATTGTATTGTGTACAGCAGTTTGATTCTCTGAAAAGATTGGACATTTCGTGGTATAAATTAAATTCGAAGATGGTGTAGAGCACATTCTTATATTGAAGACACATTATATATGTTTCGTGCAACCTGTTGTTGTTGTGGTCTTCAGTCCAGAGACTGGTGTGATGCAGCTGATGCAGCTCTCCATGCTACTCTATCCTGTGCATGGTTCTTCATTTCCCAGTACCTACTGCAACCTATATCCTTCTGAATCTGTTTAATGGATTCATTTCTTGCTCTCCCTCTGTGATTTTTACCCTCCACGCTGCCCTCCAATACTAAATTGGTGATCCCTTGATGCCTCAGAATGTGCCCTACCAACCAATCCCTTCATCTAGTCAAGTTGTGCCACAAATTTCTCTTCTCTCCAATTCTATTCGGTACCTCCTCATTAGTTACTGATCTACCCATTTAATCTTCAGCATTCTTCTGTAGCACCACATTTTGAAAGCTTCTATTCTCTTCTTGTCTAAACTATTTATTGTCCATGTTTCACCTCCATACATGGCTACACTTCAAAAAAATACTTTCAGAAACGACTTCCAGACTCTTAAATCTATACTCGATGTTAACAAATTTCTCTTCTTCAGAAACGCTTTCCTTGCCATTGCCAGTCGACATTTTATATCCCCTCTACTTCGTCCATCATCAATTATTTTGCTCCCCAAATAGCAAAACTCCTTTACTACTTTAAGCATCTCATCTCCTAATCTAATTCCCACAGCATCACCCGATTTAATTTGACTGAATTCCATTATCTTCGTTTTGCTTTTGTTGATGTTCATCTTATATCCTCCTTTCAAGATACTGGCCATTCCGTTCAGTTGCTCTTCCAGGTCCTTTGGTGTCCCTTACAGAATTACAATGTCATCGGCAAACCTCAAAGTTATTATTTCTTCTCCGTGGATTTTAATTCCTACTCCGAATTTTTCTTGTTTCATTTACTGCTTGCTCAATATACAGATCGAATAACATCGGGGAGAGGCTACAACCCTGTCTCACTCCCTTCCCAACCACTGCTTCCCTTTCATGTCCCTCGACTCTTATAACTGCCATCTGGTTTCTGTACAAATTATAAATAGCCTTTCGCTCCCTGTATTTTACCCCTGCCACCTGTAGAATTTGATTGAGAGTATTCCAGTCAATATTGTCAAAAGCTTTCTCTAAGTCTACAAATGCTGGAAATGTAGGTTTGCCTTTCCTTAATCTATTTTCTAAGATAAGTCATAGGGTCTGTATTGCCTCACGTGTTACAGCATTTTGCAGTATCTATCTTATCCCTAGTGATATGAACCTCTACATCCTTACATTTGTCCTCGAGTCATCCCTGCTTAGCCATTTTGCACTTCCTGTCGATCTAATTTTTGAGACGTTTGTATTCCTTTTTGCCTGCTTCACTTGCTGCGTTTTTGTGTTTTCTCCTTTCATCAATTAAATTCAGTATCTCTTCTGTTACCCAAGGATTTCTACTAGCCCTCATCTTTTTACCTACTTGATCCTGTGCTGCCTTCACTATTTCGTCTCTCAAAGTTACCCATTCTTCTTCTACTGTATTTCTTTCCCCCATTCTTGTCAGTGGTTCCCTAATGCTCGTCTTGAAGCTCTCTACAACCTCTGGTTCTTTCAGTTTATCTAAGTCCCATCTCTTCAAATTCCCACCTTTTTGCAGTTTCTTCAGTTTTAATCTACAGTTCATAACCAATAGATTGTGGTCAGAGTCCACATCTGCCCCTGGAAATGTATTACAATTAAAAACCTGGTTCCTGAATCTTTGTCTTACCATTATATAATCTATCAGATACCTTCTAGTATCTCCAGGCTTCTTCCATGTATACAACGTTCTTTCATGATTCTTGAACCAAGTGTTAGCTATGGTTAAGTTATGCTCTGTGCAAAATTCTACCAGGTGGGTTCCTCTTTCAAATCTTCCCCCCAATCCATATTCACCTACTACGTTTCCTTCTCTCAGTTTACCTACTATCGAATTTCAGTCACCCATGACTATTAAATTTTTGTCTCCCTTCACTACCTGAATAATTTCCTTTATCTCATCATACATTTGATCAATCTCTTTGTCATCTGCAGAGCTAGTAGGCATATAGTCTTGTACTACTGTGTTAGGCGTGGGCTTCATGTCTATCTTGGCCACAATAATGAGTTCACTATGCTGTTTGTAGTAGCTTACCCGCATTCCTATTTTCCTATTCATTATTGAACCTACTCCTGCATTACCCCCATTTGATTTTGAATTTATAACCTTGTATTCACCTGACCAGAAGTCTTGTTCCTCCTGCCACTGAACTTCACTAACCTATCCATTTCCCTTTTTAAATTTACACTCTGATCCGTAGAACGCCAGTTTTCTTTCTACCGATAACAACGTACTCCAGAGTAGTTCCCATCCGGAAATCCGAATGGGGGAATATTTTACCCAAGTGGACGCCATCATCATTTAACCCAGAATTTGTATTTATATGTATGGTTTACCACAAGATACTGTTATGAGTTACTGTTGCAACTTCACACAGTACACTGACTGACAGGTTTGTTACCAAAAGTGGAGTACTCCTGAGCATAAGTTTCTGCATTTAACTGTTTTTTTCCAAATTGATTTTATCAACATACACTTCTCCTTCTATTTGATGGATGTTAATGAAGTTGTAGTTCACACCACAGAGTTCTGTGGTGTTGTATAGATTTTAATTGACAGTCTTTGTACAGTCATGGGCATGACAAGTGTTTACACACATTTATAGCCATAGCAGATCCTGTGTTATGGTTACCATTATAATATTGAAGTGTATTATGATTTGCTGTTGGTAAGAACTAGTTATTTTACAGTACGACAGAGGTTATACGTGTGTCCACAAGATTACTGTTGGATGCAATCATGTTAACTATCTGTGTCTGTCGTCTTAATTGGCTGCTACCATGTTGTTGTTGTTGTTGTTGTTGTTGTGGTCTTCAGTCCTGAGACTGGTTTGATGCAGCTCTCCATGCTACTATATCCTGTGCAAGCTTCTTCATCTCCCAGTACTTACTGCAACCTACATCCTTCTGAATCTGCTTAGTGTATTCATCTCTTGGTCTCCCTCTACGATTTTTACCCTCCACGCTGCCCTCCAATGCTAAATTTGTGATTCCTTGATGCCTCAAAACATGTCCTACCAACCGATCCCTTCTTCTAGTCAAGTTGTGCCACAAACTTCTCTTCTCCCCAATCCTATTCAATACCTCCTCATTAGTTACTTGATCTACCGACCTTATCTTCAGCATTCTTCTGTAGCACCACATTTCGAAAGCTTCTATTCTCTTCTTGTCCAAACTAGTTATCGTCCATGTTTCACTTCCATACATGGCTACACTCCATACAAATACTTTCAGAAACGACTTCCTGACACTTAAATCTATACTCGATGTTAACAAATTTCTCTTCTTCAGAAACGCTTTCCTTGCCATTGCCCGTCTACATTTTATATCCTCTCTACTTCGACCATCATCAGTTATTTTACTCCCTAAATAGCAAAACTCCTTTACTACTTTAAGTGTCTCACTTCCTAATCTAATACGCTCAGCATCTCCCGACTTAATTCGACTACATTCCATTATCCTCGTTTTGCTTTTGTTGATGTTCATCTTATATCCTCCTTTCAAGACACTGTCCATTCCAATCAACAGCTCTTCCAAGTCCTTTGCTGTCTCTGATAGAATTACAATGTCATTGGCGAACCTCAAAGTTTTTACTTCTTCTCCATGAATTTTAATACCTATTCCGAATTTTTCTTTTGTTTCCTTTACTGCCACCATTGTGTCATTAATTTTTAACCACTTTCTGGAATGTATATCACACTGTCAGTTTGATCCAGAGTGTGGTGCTAGTTCCACGTTAGGTGCTCTCTCCCCCCTCCCACTCCTCTCTCTCTCTCTCTCTCTCTCTCTCTCTCTCTCTCTCTCTCTAACCCTCCAGCAGTAGAAGCACTACTACCAGTTCTTATAAACCAACCATTACCTTGAGTAACAGTATCATTATTACTAATACTAAAATTAAAATTACAACCTACAAATACGTGAGAAACAACAAGAATAGAGGCATCTCCTTTCAGTTTATTCATTGCAGCACCTGCTCCAGTGCCACTCTCCTCTTCAGTGTTCAAAATGCTCTTGAATTCAGTGCTGCATGTCCCATCACTTGGTACTCTTTGCCACTGCGCATCGCCTTACCAATCGCCTACTTATGTGCTTACTGCTGTAATGTTGCTCACAAAACATCCAAATGACTTAAGACTCACTGTTACCCACATTGGTGAGTACATGCCACATGAGTCACACGTTTCTGCTTAGTACCACAAGGAATAAAGATTTCTTAATGAATCTCAAAGAACCCTTGACTTTTGGGTGTGAATATGGTGTTTGGCTGACTTACTTGGCAACTGATGGATGTACATATCTCAGTAATTGATTGATTGTAGCAGTATGGGTAACATACAACAAAATAGGTTTTTGTTGTTGTTAGCATCTGCCATGTGACACCCATTGCTGAATGAAGGTCTTCTCAGGGCTTTTCCATGCATTCATTAATGTTCCCTCCATGTGTTTACTGGCAGCTACTTATCTTCTATTAGGTTGTTGAGTCGTATTTGCTAACTTATTGGAGTCCAGTAAAGAACTATTCACCTAGCTACCTGTATCGCCAACCTCCATTTATTTTTCATTACAGTGATGATAAGGCCATCAACTCCAGCATGTTTCTAAGTTCATTTTGTTTGTTTTCCTCTCTCAGTAATCAAATGGGTTCAAATGGCTCCGAGCACTATGGTACTTAACATCTGAGGTCATCAGTCCCCTAGAACTTAGAACTACTTAAACCTAACTAACCTAAGGACATCACACACATCCATGCCCGAGGCAGGATTCGAACCTGCGACCGTAGCGGTTGCGCTCTCAGTAATCCCCAAATGCTCATCTCTGCATTGCTCTCTGCACAACCACTAGTTTTTGAATGGTTTGCACATTAAAAAATCAATATCTCAATGCTTTATGTCAGAAGTTGTAACAGACGCTGATTGTAAACTTGGTTTCAAGCACAGTGGAAGCTTGGCTCAGAAAACCCTATTTAGTCTAGAATTTATTTTCCGTTTCTGTCTATTTTTCTGCCCATTCAGTTGTGTCTGATCACCCTAGGCACAAAATTCATAAGCCACGTCTAAACTACACTGTCAGTTTGTTTAACCCTAGATTACTAAACCTTTGTAAAATTTGCAATTGCAGTTTGTACCGATTTGCAGTTCCTGTCAATTTGGTATTGTCAGTGTAGGGTGTAAAGCAGGACATTTTGTACTTGGGTGACATGCCATTGGAGACATTACAATTGTAATTAACTCATGCATAAACTATAAATTATGACAACCTTTGAATAAAATGTGGATTAGTAAAATTTACTGTGGCTTAGCAACACTGTAACATTTCAGCCCCTTTAGTTTTGTGTGTTTGTCATATGCTTTCTTCTTTTCTGCTTTCAAACTTCCTCTCTATGTTATTCCATTCATGATTGTTTAACTGCTGCGGAGATGGTGTGCCATGCTTAAAAAAAAGTTGTTCAAATAAGTTTCTTTAACAATATTCTTTTTTCATTTTTCCCAGTTTAAGAATATTAAAAGTCGCATACGAAAGCTGAAAATAGTTCTGGTGCTGTAGTACCCATTACTTGACATATCTATCTACATTGGATTTTTTTTCACTCTTAATGAAACCAATAGAAGATACAGCGTTCAGTTGTAGATATATGTTTTTCTTGAGTATCGTAATGTAGGTGGGATGGTGGATGCCTTTCCGTGGGGCTGTTAATACAGTTTTTATTGCAATCTATCCAAGGCTGTTTCAGAATCTATGAATATCAGACAACGTGATAATTCATACTCATTCCTCTGTTCTGTAATTTTTTTTGCGATTTGTAAATGCTCTGTTGGGCTGTTTCCACTTCTAAAGTATGCGTGTTCCTCTGCTTAATTAAAGTTCTGTTTTGTGGGTTGCTGTAATTTTGGTGAATCACACACACGTTCCAAAGAAAAGACTGACTGGTGTATGTATTTTTTATGGTTCCAGTTTTGAGAATATACCTCCATCTACAGACAACAGTGTGACTCGGTTAGATCTTGATACTGAAAATCAGTTGTGACCTATGATGTAATGATGTTATGGGATGTAATGTTATGTGTGCACCAACATAATGAGAAGAAAACACTGACAATTTTTGTTTAGCGTCTGTTTTTTTTAGATTGTGGTGACACATATCTGTAGTGTAACCCAAGGTCAAGGTTAGGTTAGGTTGAAAGGTGTGATGTGAGTTCGCAAAGCAATACCAAAGGCTTCAGTTGATGCAACTATTTCACAAATTCCATTTGTGTTACTTTGCTGCTAGTATTGACCGTTTCTGTTACATTACCATCAGCTCCTCATACCTGGAATGGCTTCGTACATGTCATTGGGCATTACTGCCAGAATGTCATTATATACATTGTTGGTTGTGTCTGTGTCTGATTCATATTTTAAACTAGAGAAGCATTTAAAGAAGTATTGGAATACTTCATAATTTTTTGTCACTGAGCTGCCTGCCATCTTAACTGAGGAAATGTGTTGGCACAACGGAAGTTTGTTTCATTTCCTTCATACCCTTATTCCTGTGTTTCTTTTATAAAATTTTCATTGTATTTTCTCAAAGTCTTTTTGATGAAATTTTTAATAGTTCTGTTTAATTAAGCAGGAATGTTGGTAAGAGTTTGTTAGCTTTGAGCATGATAATAGGAAACGTGTGACAAACACTGTAAATGGTATGGCGACAATAATGAGATGCTATTTTTTTTTCATTTTTTCAAATGGGCTAAGCTATAGATCAGTCTGTTACAACCAGGTATTTGTATCTTAGTATCATTCATTACTTTTCCAACTCCAACCAAACTGCCACCTTCAAACTTAACATATACCTTGAGCAAAGTTACAGATCAGTCTTGTAACCACAACCAAGTTTTTTCATGTCACATTTGCTTTTTTCCCCACCCTTATTGGCTTTGCCAACTACCAAGAAAAGTATGAATATGTTCACCAAAAGGTGGTGCGACAGCAGTCATTAACATTACGTCACTGGCCAAAGCTGACAACTCACATTGAACATTCGTCTTGACCCCATGTTGCTGGTATTGTTATTGTGAAGTTATCTACTTCTCTTTAACAGCTGTATTGTTCCATTTGAAATAGTCTTTACTTTTGCTTTTTCATACCTGTAGGTGTTTTACTGCTTGCCTAAGTTCCTTTCATATATAATTTCACCTTTGTCTATGTGTGTACCCTCTACATTCTGTAAGACTTCCAGCACTGTCTTCTTATTCTTTATTAAATTATCATAATCTGCACTTGGCTGATGAGTATACTTATTTCTAGTTTCATCTGTTGTTGCCTCTTTATCTTGTGGCTATATGGTCACTATGAATTCAAACGTGGTTTAAGACTGTTACGTCTTGTACTTGTGAACCTTGCAAGAAAATGTCATTGTGGAAATATCCCCCAAGCTGTGATTAAGCCATGTCTCTGCAGTATCCTTCCGTCCAGGATTGCTGGTTTTGCAAGGTTCACAAGAGGGCTTCTGTGAAGTTCGGAAGGCAGGAGCGAGATACTGGTGGTAGTAACGCTGTGAGGACTGATTGTGAGTCGTGCTTGTGTAGTTCAGTCGGTAGAGCACTTACCTGCAAAAGGCAAAGGTCCCAAGTTCGAGTCTCAGTCCGGCACACAGTTTTAATCTGCCAGGAAGTTTCACATCAGCGAATGCTCCACTGAAAAGTGAAAATATCATTCTGGAATCACTTGATATAGTTTGGGACAGGAAAATTTCCTTTAATGGGTTAAATGAAAAATAGTGCAAAGTCTGTGATTTTTAGTGTTACAACGCGAAATTGATGGCTTTTACGAATTTTGAAATTGGCATTTTCTATTGTGTATCTTAAGGTGGCTGTTTATTAATATTGGTAACTTACGGTTATTGACTGCTGAAATTGGATTTTTACTCCTGTTTTCTCAACACTAAGATTTGTGCATAATCATAAAGTGACAGGAGGTTTCTCGCGTAAAGAACCATTGGTCTAGATGTGACCTGAAACGAAAATACCCTATGTCTGACGAAATCCAGTCCAGGAACAACAAATTCCATTCCAGTAATAGTTCGACATGTCATTTCTCCACAATTTTATAAAAACTATCATACATAAAGCTACACCTTTGTGAGGTTTTTAATGAAATGCTTCATTTAAACTATGTATTTGAAGACACTAGTATAACTATGAAAAACACTGTAAACCTCAATCAAAATAACAAAGTTGGGGCGGGAGAGCGATGTGGCCGGTTCACATCTGTCTGCGCACACAATATGGCTGCGGCAGTAGCAGCTGGGTGTTTTCGTGTTGGGTACATTCACACGCTGACCGTTAATGTGCAGTACTGAATTAGCAGGCTGGTAATAGTCGTATTACTTGTCTGCACACTTTTTTTTCACAGCTAGATTAGGACATCATGATGCGTAAAAACACACACACACACACACACACACACACACACAGGAACAATGCGAGGAATGAAAATGAGTAAAGTTCTCTAATGAGCGGCCGCAAACATAGTCTGCAACTGACAGGAGCAGTTAGCATTTGAGGTAGCAGAGCGGTATGGTAACAGTGATAGGTTAGAAATCATAACCAAGCTAATTTCCTGATTGGTTGATTGGCTGTTGCTTTGGTAGGTGGTCTGTAAACAACTAGCTGTCAGTTGCTTTGTAATGTTGATCGAGGCATAATTGCTTTTAATGTAACCAAGGTTCACAGTCTGTGCATCAGATTACACAGTCACCAAAAATTTCATTCACAAGACATTATTATTAATGTTGAATAAATATTGAAATAAACATGTTCAGTTTTACCACCAAAAACACATTTGCTTGACGTCAGTATTCTAGTGCTTTTATTGGCTGATAGCAGCAAACTGAGCGGGCGCCATGTTGATTTACATGTTGCTGAAACTAATGTGCCATACTTGGTGACGTTTATACTTGCGTACCACAAAAATATGCAGTTTAACTGTTGCAGCACATTAAAGATATACCCAGACTGTGAAGTTTTTAGTAAAATTTGTTGCACAGAAATATCGAAAAATGTGACGCCACCGGCTACAACTGTTACCTGTCTGTGAAGCGAATATTATTTCATTATTGCGAGAAAATGTTTTCGCTATTAAACCAGCAAACATTTGAGAAATATGAAATTACGAATACTGTGTATGAAGAACACGGATTCCTTACTGTGCTGTCAGACAGCAGCAAGCAGTCTGTGGTGAATTCAGTGTAGATTTTTTAAAGGATTCTGACAGGGAAAGTGATCTGTAAAACACTTGCATGCTACAATTTAATCTCAATAATTAACTTTGCAATACGGGTGGATAAAAACAGTAGGACCCTAATTGATAATGTTTTCTTAGATGAAGTTCAGAGCAAGAAAATGTGTGTTTGTCCAGTCATAAACACCTCTTCTGATCATATTGCACAGTAAGTTATGCTAAATAACATGAGCTTTACAATATGGATATTTCTGCAATCAGTTAGTTTAATTAATGACTCGAGGACATATGTTTTTAAGAATAGTTTACAAGAGATGAATGGGGACGAAATTTGTAATCAATAAAATGCTAACATAAGATTTAATTTAGGGAATAAAGTATTTTGTGAAATGAAAAGGCAAATGTATGTGTTGCCAAGAGCAAGTAGGGGATAATTTTCAAGAATCAGTGCACATCAAAGTTGCAGACCGATTTCAATATGTATTGAACGGTCGAATCTTGAGTTGTTGACTTGAGATCCGACTAACGACAAACATATTGTAAACTGAGAGACATTACTTGGTATTGAACATTACGACGCACATTGAGAACCAGTCACTATAAGGTGTAACAGTATTATTTAATTAATGGAAACAAAATGGGAAAGCTACAATTCACATTTCCTACAAATGTGTCATGATATACAAGCATGTAGTTGTGCAGGAACCTAAGAGGACAGAATGAATTTCTGCAACTGAAACAATCAGTAATTATATTTATAATGTTGTTTGTCAGAAATATGTGTCACGATGTCTAATAAACTCCTAAGCATGCTGCCGTCCCAGTCTGTCTGTAACTTCCCAGTTCAGTTGCCATTAAAGAAACAAAACTATTACACTCGTTTAGTGACTGGTTCCCCGACGTACTTCATGGTGTTCAGTAACAGACCTCGAAGCGTATTGCGTATTTGTCTACGACAAATAAAATTGAGCTTGTATTTATGCAACTTGCAAATCCTGGATCTCAGCTACAACTATTGAGACTTAGACTGAGCAGATCTCTGTCAACGTACAGAGGGCTGCCAGTGACCCATAATTGCATGCAGGAAAGGATAATTGTGTTTGACGTATCTCTTGCATGGGGTAACTGAATTTGCAGTGCCAAAGTGCATGCAATTTCTCACATCACGACAAGGAAGCAATCCATACTCCCAACAAAATTCCAAACATTTCATTGTATCGCTCAGACATGGAATCAACTCCTTCCATGTAAGACAGTCTGATACATTCATCACACTCTGAGCCTAACCAGATACATATACCTTCATCACATGACATTTTGCTGCTCTCAGCCAATGTTCCGCTGTCAAAAATAAAACAACATCCATATTTCCCGCTTCGAGACATTGAACGTTTGATATATATCGTCCTCAGAGGGTCTTCAAATTTGTTGTGCACCGATTCATGGAAATTAGCCAAGTGGTTACTCTGCAGTAGCTGCAAACTACAAAAACTACTCAAAGTTACTGAGAAATGTTAGTTATTAAGAAATCAGGGAAAAGTCGCATAAAGTCAGGACTCAGTATTTCAGACAACTGTATGTATGGAGTGTAGTGAAACGAGAGATAGAATAACCAACAACAGAATAGGATAGCTTCACTATTGACTGAATGGACGGGCTATAAATGATGAGTCATAAGTGGCAAATATATTTTACAATCACTTCTTAAGTATAGTAGAAAGTATCAGGAAAAACAGTTATAGAGAAAAATCATGGCAGTATGTTGGAAAAGTAACTCTCATAAAATTCAGTCATTTGAATGTCCCATGAATTTTTCCTTCTGAGGTTAAGAAAATTATACATTCTCTCAAAAGTAAAAGCTCATCTTGTTTTGATGGTGTTTCCAATAGAGTAAAAGATCTGTTCGTTTATAATAAGCCCGCTCTTATCTGAAATATGTAATGCATAACTGACTGAGGCCAATTTGAAATATGCCATTGTTAAACTTCTCATTAAGAAAAGTGATAAGAGAGATGTCAATAACTACCCACCCATTTAACTGCTCACTGCTGGCATCATTTCCCAAAATATTTGATAAGTTGATGTATTCTAGAATAGTATATCACCTTAGCGACAGTAATATCCACAGCACATCACTGTTTGGGTTCCTGAAGAGTTGCTCTTCTGAGAACGCCTTTCACATGTCCACTCAACAAATTTTACAAGCATCAAATAATAAATTAGCACCATTTTGTGTTTTATGCAACCTATCTAAGCCATTTGACTATGTGAATCATATGTTCTCCTGGATAAATTGAAGTTTTTTGGCATTGATGGTAAGCCAACCAGTGGATAATGCCAATTTGGTGATTCTGACTGGGGAGAAATCACGTGTTGGGTTCCAAATTTAAAAGACTGTGTTTGCAAATGATGAACTGTTGCCTAAAACACTGAAAAATGTTGTCCACTTTATTAAATTGTGTGTGTGGAGGGGGGAGGGGGGGGGACAATCTTTCACACTAGTCAATATGTTGTATTAAACGGGAATATCTGAGACAAACTTCATCAGCTTTCGTTTTCAAATGAAATACTACATACAATAAATTATGAGAAGGTTTTAAATTTATGAATTACAGTTCATGAACCTGCTATTAAGATATTTGTCACTGTTGCTATAGTTGGAGTCACGAATGATAGACATTCTGCATGCCTATGTCGCATTCTCCGACAGCCAGTGAGCATCTAGTAGTGGTTGGAGCACTCTGATCTGAATGTCATACCCAATGTGGACATTAAATGTGGTTGTGGCAAGTTGTTTAGTGAAGTTTTATTCTATTTGTTGCGAGTTGTCATGGCTGATGATGATGGTAAGTGATAAATTCTACACAAGCAAGTGACAGACATAATTTGCAAGATGCATGATTAACGTTGAGTGCAAAGCACGTGTATGCGCATACTGCATATGCTGCTTGTAACTGGCGACAATGCAATCCCCATCCATTTCTCGATCTGTGTGAACCGCCATTGTTCGTGTATCCGACTATAATGCTGTGAAGCTCTTCCATCAGTTTTACAGTTGTCCTCCAAATAGTGCTGAGTTGAAAACGATACCCTTGCTCATGCAGTTACATTGAAATTACAAGTAGCTTTGAGCTGATCTCTCCATTTTGGACGGAGAAAAAAACAGTTGGTGCAAAGATTGCCCATAAATTCTACCAGGCACTATGAAAGGAAGGTAGCATCTTCCATTTGATTAGAGGCCATTTTCTCTCTTCCTGATAGAAATCATAAGGTTTTCATGTGTCTGTGTGTGTCTTTTTTTTCTGATCCCGAATAACTTCTTTGTAAATCTCTATATCCTACCAAAACATCTTCACTGAATTAAAAGGTCATCTGTGGTGGAGGATCATGATTTCATTGGGAACAAGAAATGCATCAAGTGCTATAGAACCAGGTGGACGACGATGATGATGATGTTGTTGTTAACACCCTATAAACGGAGGCTCTTCTATAACATTTCGTTTGAACAGGCTGTGGAGTCTTGAAACTACACTATTTTTGTTCCACATATTGACTGCAGTGGTGACCAAAATAATAATTTTAACACTCCTCCATGTGCTGTGTGCATCCAAGAGGACCTACAGTCTGACACAGATATCCTAAGGTTATCCACTTTCACAAGCCAGAATTCTGATATGCAGAGTTCTTGCAGAATTTCTTAGATAGGCCATCTGATAATCTGTTGACAGTTCTTTTCCCATCAAGATGCAAGCAGAACTTTTCTTCCAGTAAGTTCTTAGATCCAGTTCTTGACTTCTTCTGCAGTCTGCCAAATCCTTTATTGTGATGGTGTAGGTAGCTTTTTGGGGCTGTACGACAAACTCGAAAGAGTGAGCTGACTGCATAAAGAAAATATCACAAGAATTACTGATGCTCTGGCAAATGTTGAGCTTCCCTTTTCTTTGTACACAGAAATTTTTTGCAAATGTTGACAAACTCATAAAAGTGTTTGAAAAATATAGAAAGCAGAGGAATGTAGTGTTTGAAAAAAACCTTACTCACATTTTCAGTATTAATAAACCGAGTGAAAGCTGGGTTTGCAGTGACGAACAACAACTTTACTGTGGTAAACTGTTCTGTTCAACAAAATCTGCAGCTAAGTTGGTGTCAAAAATATCCCTGTCAACAAGAAAAGCATCAAAAGTTCTTCAGAACTGGGCTGTAAACAGAATAGATGTAAGTACATTCAGTGCATTCAGAAACGGAAGTCTTGATCAGTATCAAAGTTGTAGAGGCATGTATGTCATTGAGGGTCGCTTCAAATTTGTTTCCTCTGGAGTCTTATCATTTACGTGTCTGCTTTGCAGTCTTTAATTGAAATTACACAGTAGCCCCATCTCTCTCCTAGCATTGTGCGAAAATTCTGTGGATGTGTCCATGCATATCATTGACCAGTCATATTCTTTTCACCAGGCGACTTATTTTAAAGCTTTCCTAACTGTTGTGTATCACCGTCATTTCCCACGGTAAAAATCACGCATGCTTACTGTGAAAGTTTTTCTTGGGCAGTGTTGCTCCATTATGACAAGCTATTTTTTCCCAAAGCCTATAAATGTACTGCATCTGGCATTATCTGCATTCTTGATTCAGCTCTTTCTTTTTGAGAGGCTGTTGTTACAGTGTAAACTCCTGCATGCCTCTAGCTGGCCTAACATGGGCTCCACACATAACCCTCTTTTTCTGCTTACAGTGACAATGGGAGTGCCCCCCCCCTTCCCCCCTCAGATTCTTGACTTTCTCGGTTTCTCTGTCTGTGGCTTTCATCATCCGGTTGCAGACAGAAGATTTCAAGTGGCTGTGGCCCTTTGTGTCTGAAGGTAGCAGGCAGCTCATCTATCTTGGGGAAGGGCCTGCTGGTGGCACCTACCTCTCTTTGCGTGTGCACCACGCATATCCTATGAGACCTTTGGTAACCCATTTGGCAGAAACATTACAATATCATAATGTTTCAGTGTTCGGAAAGGTTAAAGCAATGACACACTTCTTACCCAACATTATTGTATTTTTAGTATAGCGAGTTAAAATGGATTGGACCTAGATTATCATATGTAACTGCTCTTGTACCAGAACAAAACTCTAGCCCATTCCTCAAAAATTTTCAGTGGCGAAAGTGCATGAATTGGGTTTGAAATGGTTATTATTCATCCTCCCCCTTAGATTTGGCCCACTATAACATACTTCTGTTTCATATTAAAATGGATTGGGCAGAAAAAAGTTCCATCAAATGAAATAGTTGCATATACATCATTCTATGTCAAGGTGGTCGTCTACCTCTAAATGTTGTTTCCAGTAGAAACACTTTTTCTCTGTGTTACAGTACTCAAAGCAGTCATGAATATGTGGAAATTTAGTATTTGAAAATAAAAATGTGCGTGGTAGCACAACAAAACTTTGTTAACTGATTTGTAAATTTATTCCTCGGTAGGCTATCTATTTTGCCAAACTTAGTATACTGAATCTACATTGTATGCTGAAGATCAATTCCAGAGGGGCTTTTACACATCTTTTAAGTTGTCTGGGTGGTTAGTCACATAATACATTCAGTAAGTTTGTTTATTGTGTATTGTTATTGATTAGTAAAGTATTTGTCACACCCATAAAATTTTAATATATTCAGTTATATAAGACTAAACTATTAATGACAGAAAGTTTAAAATTCATGGAAGTGTGGTTTTTGCTAAGATATTTTTCAGATAATCAGAAGTTGAGAAAAGTGCACACTGGTATAAAAAACTGTTCGCTCCCTACACCGCTGCTGCTTGAATTGATAACTCTGATAAGCCAGCGAGGAGTTTTGTAAATATCAGCAATTACTTAACTTTGACAAGCACAGTTTATGGGTTTTAATGAAAAAAATAATTGAAGTCCATCAGACTGTTTCTCTTCTGATATCACTTATTTTTCTATGATGGTCATTTCTTCCTACGTAACCAACAGAGTATTTTCACATTCGGAGGAGAAAGTTGGTGATTGAAGGTGCATGAAAAGATCTTGTTGGAATGAAAATTCCTTTGTTTTAATTATTGGCACCCCAACTTCTGTATCACATCAGTGACACGCTTTCACCCATTTCACAGTAATAGAAAATGTGCTGCTTTTCATTGAAAATTTTTTATGTCCTCCATCACTCCTCTCTGGTAGGGATCATGTACTGTGCAGCAATACTCCAGAATACATCAGGCAAGTGTAGTGTAGGCAGTCTTTTCAGTAGACCTGTTGCATCTTCTAGGTTCAAATGGTTCTGAGCACTATGGGACTTAACGGCTGTGGTCATCAGTCCCCTAGAACTTAGAACTACTTAAACCTAACTAACCTAAGGACATCACACACACCCATGCCCGAGGCAGGATTCGAACCTGCGACCGTAGCAATCGCGCGGTTCCGGACTGAGCGCCTAGAACCGCTTGGCCACCGCGGCCGCCCATCTTCTAGGTGTTCTACCAGTAAAATGCAATCGTTGCCTTCTCTACATCATCATTTGTGATCATTCTGATTTAAATTGTTCATAAATGTAATCATTAGCTTCTTGATTTGTGTGATTTATTGTGTAGCCCATGTTTAATGGATTCCTCTTACAAGGGAACCTCCCCATCACACCCCCCGTCAGATAAGTTGGCACAGTGGATAGGCCTTGAAAAACTGAACACAGATCAATCGAGAAAACAGGAAGAAGTTGTGTGGAACTACGAAAAAAATGAGCAAAATATACAAACTGAGTAGTCGATGCGCAAGATAGGCAACATTAAGGACAACATGAGCATAGGAGTGCCGTGGTCCCGTGGTTAGCGTTGGCAGCTGCAGAATGGGAGGTCCTAGGTACAAGTCTTCCCTCGAGTAAAAATTTTATTTTCGCAAAGTTATGATCTGTCCGTTCATTCATTGACGTCTCTGTTCACTGTAATAAGTTTAGTGTCTGTGTTTCGCTACCGCACCGCAAAACCGTGCGATTAGTAGACGAAAGGACGTGCCTCTCCAGTGGGAACCGAAAACATTTGATCGCAAGGTCATAGGTAAACCGATTCCTCCGCAGGAAAACATGTCTATAGGACACTGGTGACGGCACGTGCGTCACATGACAGGAATATGTTGTCGACCCACCTAACTTGTACACTTGGCGAATGGGTAAAAAGATTCTTCTACCCTGCCTGATGTGTAGACCGTCAAATCCTGCATATGTCCAAGCAAATTTGAACATGTCCTGGAATTTTGGAGAGCGAAGTTGATTATGTGTGACTGCCTGAACTTTGATAATTGACACACAATCACGTAAACAATACTGCTCTGTGTACCTGTGCACCTTCAAAAAATCATGGAATCTTTTCATAAAGTATTTCACTTGCCGAAAACCGAACACATCTAACGGTTGCACAAGAGGTGTACACCCTGGAGGAATGGTAATCACGTCTTCTCCCACACTAAAATTGTACAATGCCTGATCCTTCTGTCCTGTATAGCTGTCAAGGAGATAATAATTGTCTGAAAATAAAAAATTAAATTTTTCACTCGAGGGAGTATTGAACCAAGGACCTCTCGTTCTGCAGCTGCTCACTCTAACCACGGGAACATGGCGTTCCTGAGCTTACACGCTCCTTGATGTTGCATATATTGCCCATGGACTACTCAGTTTGTATATTTTGCTTATTTTTTCATAGTTCCACACAACTTCTTCTTGTTTCCTCAATTGATCTGTGTTCAGTTTTTCAGGGCCTAGCCACTGTGCCAACTTTAACTAAATCTGAGGGGGGTGCGATGGGGAGGTTCCCTTGTTAGTACTCATGTGGACAAACTCACCCATTTTGTTATTAAATTCAGTTGCCACTTTGTGCACCAAACAGGTGTCTTGCCTGATCATTTTGCAGTTGGTTTAGATCTTCTGATGATTTTATTAGACAGTAAATGACAGCATCATATGTAAACAGCCTAAAGGTGTGTGTAAACTAGCAAATAACATCCCAAGTAACTGACATACCGTATTTACTCGACTCTAAGCTGCACCTGAAAAATGAGACTCGAAATCAAGGGAAAAAAATTTCCCGAATCTAAGCCGCACCTGAAATTTGAGACTCGAAATTCAAGGGGAGAGAAAAATTTTAGGCTGCACCTCCAAATCGAAACAAAGTTGGTCCATTGTAATATGAGACACAATTTAGGTCGAATGAATGACTATACAGCTACAGTAGTTTGGTTTGAGTCATAAGCTTGGCAGTTAAGCTTTACCAGGTAGCCATTGCTGTGCGTCAGGCGCTCCGTCCGTATGTATACGGGTACCCTTCCTTTTTCACGTGCTTCGTCTGGTTTGAATTGATTGCTTATTTTTCTTTGGTCTGATAAGTGCCATTCTCTTTGTCATAGGTGTTTACGTCACTCTAAGCTGAAAATGCATTACTGTACTGTGTCATGCATTGTTTGTTGCATTCTGATAATGAGTGTTTACAGCCTGTCGCCACTCATGGCATGGTTTGCTTTTGTGCACGCTAGCGCTGCTTACAATTAAAAAAAAAAAAAGAGATGAATCATTTCATTAGCGAAACAATGGCAAGAGACTGCTATTTGTTGTTACTTACATTGCTGCTTTCTTTGATAATGATCAACAAGAACCAAATAATAGACTGCGTATGATAGATGATGTTCCGAACGAGAGTTTAGCAAAAATTTTTCTCCGTTTGAAAATCTTTGCAATGCCTCTTTAGTACATTACATTCTGCACAGAAATAAGAGTCATCTTAGATTTAAAAATCTAGTCAATTGTCGTGCTTCATTTCTGACTATATCACTATTAGGCATAAGAATAATACGGATATAAACGAGACATGATATGTATATTCTTCTGCGTTTGCTGTTGTCTCCCTCTAGTTTCGTAGTTTATTAGGCAGACAGGATTTAAATGAGATAGCAGCAAACACGAAAGAATACATGGCAAAATGTTTATATTCGTATTATACTTATAGTGAAGAGAATACTGCATGTGATTCACAATTCATAAAAGTTCCTATTAGCAACCATCTCTTCTCATAGGTAGGAAAAAATTCAGAACATAGAGTTGGCCATATTGACAAACATCCCAAACAGTCTTGCCAGTCGGATTTTTGAGGTACATTGAAATGCTGCTACATTCGTAGATTAACAATACGGCATTTGTATTTACTTCGTTGGATAATTTATGAAAATGCAGTGGTCGAAAATTGAGGTGGAGAAAAAAGCTCATCTTCCACCTTTCTTTCTCCCCCCCCCCCCCTCCCCCCCATCCAAAAAAATTTCTGCTCGGAGATACAGCCTTCCAAAGATGACACTGCGCATGCCATTTTGAGGCTGTGAATTTCGGAAAAAATTTTAAAATGCTGTATCTTTGGAATAATTCTAAATATTTTGTTGGGATTTCTTATTTGAAAGATAGTTGCTTTATGATTACAAAGAAATCCTCCATTTGGACTTATCTGTCAACGTTCTTTTACTACAGCATTCTGAAGTTTTTTTATAATTTACAGATTTTTTTCCCCCCAAAATGCCAATCCATAAAATTTTGATTTTTTTTTTTTTTTTTTTTTTTTTTTTTTTTCCTGTTGATTAGTACCATATAGTTCTAGATTCCCTGAAAAGGAGAGCTTCCAATTTAGGTTGAACTGGTTTTATGAACAACTGAAATTTCTGCCATACATAAAACCTGTTTTATTACCACATTATCACATAACAGGCTCATAAAAATCAAAATCTAGCCTTATTTAACATAAAGGTCCAAAGACTTAAAGGTTTCAATTTATACAACTTCTGTGCACTCTATTTTGTACTGAAATTAGCCAGCCAATGAACTAAAAATGTGTTCCATTGCTTCAGTATCTTCCTTTGGTATAGAATGATGCCTTCCTGCTGAACCAATAGGAACTGGAGCACTTACAATCTTCAAAACATTGTGAACAGGAAGTGAGCACTGATGGCGGTGTTTCTGCCCTTCAGCTGGAAACCTATATCCAGCAGCTGGTCCATGTGGTAGCATAAAGTTCACTACAGCTTTGTTTAACTTATAACTGGTGTCTATAATCTCTGCCATCCACCAGTCACAAACACATACTACAAACGTCCCCCTCGTCAGGTTGTAAATATGAATACTATCCAGTTGTTTCTTAGTTGTTGGCCGAACGAACAAAATTCCTTCTTCCTTGCCCTTTAAAGTGCGCGCAATATGAGTTCGTCCATCACTTTGAGTCCAAAAATGTGTCTTCTGAATTCCTCTCACAGGAGTGGTTTGTTTGGACCAGTCTTCTTTTTTCTGCTCACACAATTCTTCGATTTTGTCTTTAGACAAAAGAATGAGGGCTGTAGATGTGTAAGATTTCAAGACTCTCGTAAAATCCTCAGCATTCTGAATCACAGCTATATTTGGTCTGAAAAGATATGGTGCTTCAGCAGGCCTTCTACACCATCACAAGGCTCCTTCCTGTGACCAGCAGCACTTTATACCCAGTCAGTTGGCACGAGGGACTTACTCAATACGAACAGCTGGTAACGGTTTTTAAAATGAGTAGGAGCACCATCAGAAATGATGATTATCTTCTCTGCTCCAGTTTGCAGTTGAAGAATTTTGCACATTGCCAGCAAAGCATGTGTTGAGTCATGCCCTGTGTGATCAGTTATAACAGCAACATTTGTGGTCTTGTTTTGAAAATATGTCACTGCTGTAAAAATTGAAACCTGGTCGTTACCACAATGACACCCTTGTACTTCTTGTGGTAATATTACAGACCAGTTCTCAGCAAAATCTCAGTGAAGCACTAAACACAGTTCTTCAGCCTGTACACACCCTTTCACTTCTGTAATGTGTTGTTGTTATAATTTCTTCAGATGCTGGTATGTTACTGCTTTCACTGACTGTTTACCAAGTTCATCAATGGAACTGTCAAAGGCAACAGTTTTCGTAATTAATTTGTTTTCCTCTCATGTGGCATATGTAATTTCTGCAGAGTTATATGCTAGCAGTATGTCTTTCAGGCCAAGTGTCTGTAAAGACAGTCCTCCTTTTCCAGGGCAGTCTCCACATTCTTAAAACAAAAAAGTCTCTCACTTTGTCACAGACTATTAATGACTTCACATGTCCAGCCAAGGTGTCATATGTCACATGCTCCCGTACGTTCTTCAGAGTTCCCACACAGAGTTCAAAATTCACAAATTACACACATAAACAGACATCTCTAGGTGGGTGTGGAACTACTCACTTAGGTTGTAGTGCATAAAATTGTGATCCTCCAATATGTGAAGTTATATAGTCGCTCTTTAAAAATTCCAAAAGTTTCTTTAATACTGCAAGTCATGTACCTATTCACTTTCACAAACTTTTTGACCTTCAACTGTTAGTTATAGCGTCTTTTTTGTTGGCACTCTGGCGAGAACAGTCCCATTTATCTTCCAGATGAAATGACTGCATTATTTGAACTAGAGCTGCTTCTACAGGGTGACTGTAAATGGGATCTGGTCTTCCAAAGACTCCTTTACAGACCTCACATTTACCCCCTGCTGGTCCGCGGGTTAGAATAGGCCCGAGGTATCCCTGCCTGTCGTAAGAGGTGACTAAAATGAGTCTCACGCTTTTCAGCCCTATAAGTTCAGGTCCCATTTTATGGTTTGACCTGCCAATTTCCAAATTCTACAGAAGTACGGGCCATTTGGGAAGGACGCCTTAGGTGGTGCATGAGTTATCCATAGTGCCCTCAGATTCATTCTCCTGAACCTCTTGTCATGGCTTAGCATCTCCATTCAACTATTTGGGCGAGGACACTTTCCTGGGTATGTCATCTTCTCCCATTGTCTCCTGTCCTCTTTCCGCCCCATGACGGTATTGGATTTCTCTGCACCCAATATCCATCATGGTAGCCAGTCCGCTGTGGTGGAGCCATCATGTGCCCATTTGGTGGTAGCCTCCTGACAACACAGGGATCGCACTGCTGATGCCTGAGCTGTAAACTCCCCATGTATGCCAAGGAGTAGATGCCTGTCTTCCTGGGGCATCAGGACTCTTGGCAACAGCCATCATGCCAGGTGGCCTTGGGCTGTGGTTGGGTGGTGCCCATGGGGAGAGCCCCTGATTGGAGTGGGTGGCATCGGGCGGATGACCTGCAATGAAGCGGACTAAGTCATCTCTTGCTGGTGACCGTACAGTGCCAGCAGTCTCCAAGAAGGGCAAGATCGAGTACAGTGCTGACAGATATGACCCTAAATTGTTTCGCTCCCTCGCTGCACTGTGGGAGGAACGTAGGGCTACAGAAAGAAGAGAGCTATATTCACCTCGGTATTTAGTCTGTAGAAGAATGGTCGTGGACTCCTTTCTACCTATGATGCCCCAATTATTTGTTGAACATCTTGAGGATAAGTTTGGGGAAGTGATAGTGCTGTCCAGGATGAGAAGTGGTGCAGTGTTGATTCAGACACCATCCCCAGCCCAATCCTGGGTGTTACTTGCTTGTGACTGGCTGGATGATATTCCTGTTTCCGCCACTCCCCATAAAAGCCTCAACATGGTCCAGGGGATTATTTTCCATTGCTACCTCTTGTTGCAGCCTGACAACGAGCTGCGCACCAAGCTAGAATGGTGGGGTGTTTATTTCATCCAGCATATTTACAGGAGACCCAAAGACAACAGGGGTGCTGCCAGTGCCTTCACCTTGGCCTGTGAGGGTGATTCATTGCCTGAAAAGGTCAAGCTGATGGTTCACCACTGTGACGTTAAAGCATACGTCCCTCCCCCTATGTGGTGCTTTTAAGTGCTGTAAATTTGGTCACGTCTTCCCGCTGCAATTCCAATGCCACATGTTGAGACTGTGAACGTCCACTGCATCCAAATACTCTCTGTTTGCCTCCTCCCACTTGTATCAACTGCAGAGAGCAGCACTCCCCCCTTCTCACCAGACTACACAGTACTCCAAAAGGAGCTGAACCAGTTGTCTTACGAAGAGGCTAAACCTAAATTTGAGCGATTACACTCCATTCGGTTGACGCCCACATACGCTGGAGCTACATTACAATCGCCGTCAAAAGTACCAGTCGTACCACACTCTGTGCCATGAACAATAGGCCCTCTGGGCCTCCAGAATACATCTACCCTCTTGGTGGTAGGGGGAAAATCTCCTTCCGTTGCTCCCAAAGTACCTACTTCGGGATCAAGGCCCCGCCAAATGCGGGGACATCAGTCCCCTCTGCCTCTCACCCCATTTCCCCAGCCGGAGAAGCAACAGCCTCCTCCAGCTCCTCTCGTGTGGAAGGGGTCCCTTGGGGACCCTATCTCCCAAGGTCTCCACTAATGCCACAGCGGACACTCGCCAGTGGCTTGGAGCCAAAAGCTGCTGGACGAAGAGGTTCATGATCTTCCTCCATGACTGAAGCTACTTCAGAGAAGTCCTCCCAGCAAACCCCTAAAGAGAAGTGAGAGGGCAAGCAAACAAAGAAGCCTGCTAAGAAAAAGGACCCTATGGTGGCCCCAACACCACCAATCCCTACCAGTTCTGCACCTGCGGATGAGGTGGAGATCTCAGCATCCGCTGAGGACCTGGATCTCAGCGATGTTTAATCCACAATAGGAATGGATACAAATACTCAATAGGTGGCAGCAGGTGACCCTGAGGTGTACCCTGCCACCCTGAGGTGTACCCTGCCTCCTTGCATGCTTCATGCCTTCCCAGCCTCACAATAACATCATCCTCCAGTGGAATTGCTGTGGTTTTTTCCACCACCTGGCTGAGCTACAGCAACTGTTTAAGCTTTACACCTGCTTTCTGCATTGCCCTCCAGGGAACCTAGTTCCCTGCAATGCGGACCTCCGCCCGTTGCGGCTCTAGGGATATTACAAGAACCGTAGTGACTATAATGAGTGTTGGATGGAGTTTGAGTCTTATGTCCTGAACTAGGTATGCAGTGAACCTGTCTCCCTTCAAACCCCACTTGAAGCTGTGGCTGTCAGGATAAGAACGATGCAGGAAATAACTCTCTGCAACGTATATCTTCCTCCAGATGGTGCAGTACCCCTGACTGCATTGGCTGCACTGATTCATCAACTCCCTAAACCTTTCCTACTTTTGGGATATTTTAACACCCATAACCCCTCGTGGGATGGCACTGTGCTTACTGGCTGAGGTAGGGATGTCGAAACTTTCCTGTCTCAACTCTACCTCTACATCTTAAATACTGGGGCCCCCGCACATTTCAGTGTGGCTCATGGCGCTTACTTGGCCATTGATGTATCCCTCTGCAGCCCACGACTTCTCCCATCTGCCCACTGGAGAGCCCCCGATGACCTGAGTCCCATCTTCCTGTCACTCCCCCAGCCCCATTCCCTCGGATGTGTACCAAGATGGGCTTTAAACAAGGCAGACTGGGAAGCGTTTACCTCTGCTGTCACCGTTGAATCTCCCCCACGATACCATTGAGGTGGTAGTTGAGCAGGTCACTGGAACGATTGTTTCTGCTCTGTAAAACACAATCCCTTGTTCTTTAGGGTGCTCTCGGCAAAAGTCAGTACCTTGGTGGTTGCCGGATATCGCTGAGGCCATTAAAGAGCGTTGGCGAGCTCTACAGCGACATAAGTGGCGCCCTTCCCTAGAGCATCTTTTAAACAGTTCCACGCCTGCGTTTGCCAGCTTATAAACACGGAAACCGGCCTGTTCGGAGAGGTACATCTCGACCGTTGGGTGCCATACGTCACCTTCCCAAGTCTGGATGAAGATCAGACATGTATGTGGGTACCATACCCTGATAGGTGTTACTATCATTAACATCAATGGCGTGTTATCTACCAATGCAAACACAATTGCTCAGCACTTTGCTCCAGCAGCCGCATCAGAGAATTATCTCTCAGTATTTCGCACCCTCACATGGTGGATGGAAAGGAAAGCTCTCTCGTTTACTGAACATCACAATGAACCTTGTAATGCTCCGTTTACAGAGTGGGAGCTCCTCAGCGTCCTTGCACATTGCCCCGACACAGCTCCTGGGCCAGATCTGATTCACAGCCAGATGATCAAACATCTCTCGTCCGACTACAAGTGACATTTCCTCGTCATCTTCAACAGGATCTGGTGCGATGTGCGTTTTTCCAACACAGTGGGCTACTGACTCCATGCCAGGGCAGTTTCCGCTAGGGTCGCTCCACCACTGATAATCTAGTTTCCCTCGAGTCTGCCATCCGAACATCCTTTTCCCGAATTAGTAAGAAACAACTTCAACAACCTGTCTAACTTAAAAGTGGAAGCTCTCCTTTTCAGGGAATCTAAACTATATGGTACTAACTAACAGAAAAATCAAAATTTTATGTACTGTCATTTTTGGATAAAATAATTTCTGTAGATTATAAAAGTAGTTCAGAACGCTGTAGTAAAAGAATTTTCACTGATAAGTCCAAATGGAGGATTTATTTGTAATCATAAAGCTATTATCTTTCAAATAAAAAAAAAAAAATATCTAGAACTGTTCCAGAGGTATAGCATTTTAAAATTTTTCCAAAATTCACATCTTAAAAATGGTATGTGTAGTGTCATCTTTGGAGGGCTGTATCTTAGAACAGGAATTTTTTTCCAGAAAACAAAAAAATACGTGTTTCTTACTTACTCCTGAATTTTAACAAATGCTAAATTGAGTAACATCTGAGTCTATGAGTCTCGCCTAGGGGCGAGTCTAGAAGTCTGTCAAGGGGGGGGGGGTCTAATGGGGAGAGGGGGTTTGGGGGAATGGAATATTGCTTAACAAAGAGAGTTGAGCTCCCCCCAACAAATTGGTAAAATTTGGTGTTGCCGAAAGTAGGTTTTGGTAACTGTTTTGGAGTTCAGGGTAAAACGTGTGTTAATAAATAAAAAGACCCCCATTTTAAGTTAAATGATATTCACTGGTTGAGATAGTAAGCTACATGTCACTCTTATTCTTTTATTAAAATGTGTTTGAAATACATTGCAATCTATATTGCTACATAATTATAAAGAAAAAGATTGAATCTGTTGGATTAATATATTCGCTGATTTTTGAAGTCATTTTATGCAGTGTAATATGACACTCCATTCCATGGGGGGAGGGGCTATAGCCCTCATTGCCACCCCCCCTCCTCCCCATTGCCACTGCCTGAAGTGCTACGGATCATGCTAACTGCAAGTGCTTGCTGAAGTGTTTACGTTAGAAAAGGGGAGGCCAAGATTTCAACATGTGGGCTGTGCCCAGGCATTAATGCCAATGCGCTCAACCTCACTTCACATTTCCCTCACTGACATGCCACGGTATCTGAGCATGCGGCGAAGGGTGGGGGGGGGGGGGGGGAGAAGGGAAAACTGCGAGTGTGCCACATTTAAATGGCTGTGCAGGTGCACTGCATACTGCTTGGTTTTATATTTCACATTTCATAACAACATAGGGGACAAACAAAACAAATTTTCAGTATTATTTAATAATTTTTGCATGCTGAAGACGTAATGTAATTTTTGTCTGGTACAAACTGTTAGTATACAGACAGATGCAGACAATTTCACAGAGTTGCACACTCGGTTTGCATTTAATCGTGATTTATTTAGTTTCGATATCAAATAAAGGTCTTTCACACAAATATGGTGACAGAAATGTAAACACTTTAAAACTGGAGTTACCTTACAGGTCACTCACTCACATCTGCATGTACACAGGGATGCTTTTCAACTGAAACAACAAACAGTTTCGAAAGCAACTTGAAAACAGATGCAATTTTGATGCGTTTAGGGAAGTGAACTGTCTTTGTCAGAAGGTGTTCCTTTTTCTACAATGTGATTATCTTTTTAATGCATCCACATAAATCTGCTATCCATTTCGAATTTTCTAATTTTGTTTCTGCATTCTGTTTCCTTTATAAATTCAACAATAGTAAATTTTAAATTGAAACATTGTTTCAGGCATGCCCTTTCAGTTAACCAACATACTTTGTAGAAATATATGAAGTCTCCAAACTCTTCGTTCAGTTCCAATCAAAACTGTTTCAATTAACAATGGAATAATGTGTGTGACTGCAGAAATTTTCCTGTTCATACCATCAGCTTCTTCACTTGCTCCAGACCTGCAAATTTAGAACAAAGTTCTTTTTGATATGGAGAACAGTGAATCCTGTTTGTCGTTCAATGTAAATTTTTGCTCTTCATTGTCAGATAAATCTTCAAATGCTTTCTACATGGTATTGTGATGTCTTGCATAGCAAATACGCAGTACCTGTCGCGTATTTTAATGGAGAATTTTCATCCTTCTCTTCTGTGATTCCCATTCATTTTAAAGGATTGTTTCAATACATTGCTAGACTGTCTATTTTTGTGCAAACAAGCCACTGGACATGTGAACATCCTTCATACAATGAACAAATGGTGAAGTTTAAACAGTGCTGACAGCACGATTCTGCCCAACTTTGAGAGTTGTGCCGACCAACAACTGCCGCACTGCAATACTAAACCAAATGTGGTACTGTTCCATGTACTTCTGAGGAAGACTGAGCAAAGTAGGTGGAAGGGCAGTGTTGTGCTAAAAGCCAGAGCAGCCTTCACTGTTACTGCATTATTATGATTATTATTATTATTGAAGCAAATTGTGACGAAAAACAAAGTTGAGAAAAACAAAATTTTTGTGTGAAGAAATAGATACAGAGTTGTACATATTTAAATTATCAAGATACTCTATTGAATGAAATACAACCAGAAGACTTTGCTGAAGATAAAAACTGTATGAGACTGTCATATTCTAGTTTTGAACGTCTGTTTTCTACTGTGCAATCAGTTATTGTTAAACAGGATAAAAAATGTGACATACCATATCACCAATAGATAACCTTTTAATTACTCTTCAGATTTTACAAACTTGTTACTTTTTTGCAAATTCAGTACATTTAAGTTTCTGCTAACATTAAAAAATCTTCTGAAATTCGAAGATGTGTGTGCTTCGAGTCTACTTTTGATTCTGGTGGTAATCAGTAAATTCATTTTGCACTTTCTGGTGATTAAATATAAATGTTTCGGGGTTCCAGTGGCACATTTGTTTTGGCCCATCTGTCTTTGTGCCATTGGCTTTTCTTACATTGATAGTTTCATACCAGTGTTAAACACACACAACTTTGCAAGTTGGAGCTAAACTTGAATCTTGCTAGTGGACGCATTCTATAATATGGCCGATCAAATTGTATCCCAAATGGTTTATATTATTTTGGAACAGCTGGGATCCTGTAAATACCCTTTGGAATGCCAGATAAAGTGACTTTTTGTCAATTACTACAAATTACTTCCTTTCTGACAAAAAATCAAGAATCTAGTTGCACAACTGAGGTGATACTTCATAGGCAAGCAGTTTGATTAGAAGAGCCGCTTCAAAGGCGTGCAGTTTGATCAGAAGCCACTCGTGAGGAACTGTTTGTAAAGCTTTCTGGAAAACTAGAAATGTGGAATCAGTTTGAGCTCCGCCGTTGGCAGCACTGTTTGCGTGAATAAAGAGCTAGTTGTATTTCAGAAGACCAATATATTCTGAATCCTTGAAGGCTGTGTCTATTAATGGGTTTTTTGGAGCTAATCACCGAGCGAGGTGGCGCAGTGGTTAGGCACTGGACTCGCATTTGGGAGGACGACGGTTCAATCCCGCGTCCGGCCATCCTGATTTAGGTTTTCCGTGATTTCCCTAAATCGCTCCAGGCAAATGCCGGGATGGTTCCTTTGAAAGGGCACGGCCGACTTCCTTCCCCATCCTTCCCTAACCCGATGAGACCGATGACCTCGCTGTCTGGTCTCGTTCCCCAAACAACCCAACCCCCCTCTTTGGAGCTAATCTGTAATTTTCAGTCATAAATCTATGTTCCAAAATCTATTGCAAATTGGCATCAGTGGTATGGATTTCTAATTTAGTGGATTATTCCTATTTCCTTTCTTGAGTGTTGGTATGACTTGGGCAACTTTCAATGAGTGAGTCGCCATATATTGCTGCTAAGTATGGAGCTATTGAACGGTGATACTCTGAAAGGAACGTAATTGATATACAGTCTGGACACAAAAATTTGCTTATAAGTGATTTAAGCTGTTTTGCTACACCAAGGCTATCTACTTCAAAATTACTCATGTTGACATCTCTTCTTTATTCCAGTTCTTTAATACTTACTGTATCTTTTCTGTGAAGGAATTTTGGAAAACCATGTTTAGTAACTCAACTTTAGAGGCACTGTCATCAGTAACATTACTATTGCTATCACTTAAAGGTGGTGTAAAATTCCGTGGAGAAATTTCCACCATAGTTACCTTAGAAAATGGTGAAATTCAGTGTTGGCCTATTGAAGAATCCTCTGCATAAAGTTAAGACAAAAATCTTGACATACAACATTTTATTGGTCATGTTGGATGTAAGTGACAAAATAAACATAAAGTAAGTACTCATGTGCTTTGTAAACTCTGCATTTTTGCCACGTGTTGTGAATCAATACCTGTGCACAGTGGATGTGTGTTTGGTGACCAAACAAAAATGTTTCATAATGCAACCAACACATGTGACTGGCAAAATATGAACATTTTTGCAAATATATTTCGTTAGAAGAAAACTGCGGAAACAGATGCGCCAGATGGCATTTCACAGCAACTCACCAGTAAACCTGTTGTCACAAGTACAGACTACCAAATGGAAAGGTGGAATTAATTACAACTTCTGGAAACGAGGTGAAACATAACTCACGTGTAATCACTCGCGTCCAGATCTACATCTACGTCTACATCCATACTCCGCAAGCCACCTGATGGTGTGTGGTGGAGGGTACTTAGATTACCTCTATCAGTTCTCCCTTCTATTCCGGTCTCGTATTGTTCGTGGAAAGAAAGATTGTCGGTATGCCTCTGTGTGGGCTCTAATCTCTTTGATTTTATCCTCATGGTCTCTTCGCTATATATAAGTAGGAGGAAGCAATATACTGCTTGACTCCCCTGTGAAGGTATGTTCTTGAAACTTCAACAAAAGTCCATTCCGAGCTACTGAGTGTCTCTCCTGCAGAGTCTTCCACTGGAGTTTATCTATCATCTTCGTAACGCTTTCGCGTTTACTAAATGATCCTGTAATAAAGTGCGCTGCTCTCCATTGGATCTTCTCTCTCTCTTCTATCAACCCTATGTGGTACGGATCCCACACTGGTGAGCAATATTCAAGCAGAGGGCGAACAAGTGTACTGTACCCCCCTTCCTTTGTTTTCAGATTGCATTTCCTTAGGATTCTTCCAATGAATCTCAGTCTGGCATCTGCTTTACCGACGATCAACATCATATGATCATTCCATTTTAAATCACTCCTAATGCATACTCCCAGATAATTTATGGAATTAACTGCTTCCAGTTGCTGACCTGCTATGTTGTAGCTAAATGATAAAGGATCTTCCTTTCTGTTTATTTGCAGCACATTACACTTGTCCACATTCAGATTAAATTGCATTTCCCTGCACCATGCGTCAATTCGTTGCAGATCCTCCTGCATTTCAGTACAATTTTCCATTGTTACAACCTCTCGATATACTACAGCATCATCCACAAAATGCCTCAGTGAACTTCAGATGTTATCCACAAGGTCATTTATATATATTGTGAATAGCAACAGTCCTACAACACTCCCCTGTGGCACACCTGAGATCACTCTTACTTCAGAAGACTTCTCTCCATTGAGAATGACATGTTGCATTCTGTTATCTAGGAACTCTTCAATCCAATCACACAATTGGCCTGATAGTCCATATGCTCTTACTTTGTTCATTAAACGACTGTGGGGAACTGTATCGAACGCCTTGCGGAAGTCAAGAAACACGGCATCTACCCGTGTCTTTCGCTCTCTTGAGTCTCGTGGACGAATAGCGCAAACTGGGTTTCACACGAGTCTTTTTCGAAACCCATGCTGATTCCTACAGAGTAGATTTCTAGTCTCCCGAAAAGTCATTATACTCGAACATAATACGTGTTCCAAAATTCTACAACTGGTCAACGTTAGAGATATAGGTCTATAGTTCTGCACATCTGTTTGACGTCCCTTCTTGAAAACGGGGATGACCTGTGCCCTTTTCCAATCCTTTGAACACTACGCTCTTCTAGAGACCTATGGTACACTGCTGCAAGAAGAGGAGTCAAGTTCCTTCGCGTACTCTGTGTAAAATCGAACTGGTATCCCAGCCAAAGTTCATCTTCCGTAAACACTATCACAATAACAGCATCGTGACTGAGAGAGGACTTGCTCCATACTGTAGGAGGCCCACCAGCCGACTCCTCTTCTGGGCCGCAACCATGCAACTTAATAACGTGGAGCTGCACCCTGATCGGCTCCATCGACTCCAGCGGCATTATGGCTGCATCTCTTGTGGCCTCCCCACTGTGAGCACTTTGTAGTGTGCCACTCTGCTGTCACTGGAGCGTTGGTACACAGTGCTCAAGAAGGCGTTGGCCGCATCATATGTGCTGCGACCACGCTGTATGAATTCACGGCAGAACAAAACCAACGCTGTATGAATTCACGGCAGAACAAAACCAATGTATCATTTGTTTTGATGAAAGCATGAAAGCCGTGAGAGGATAAATTGGTTAAATTTGAAACTGGTAATGGTACTTCTTGAATAAAGTAACCTAATATCAATTTGTGGCTGGTTGCTGTACTCCGTCAATAGCTTATTTCAAGTAAGAGAGCTTTGCAGAGAAATTCTTGACTCTGACAAAGAAAATGATTCTGTTGTGCCCAAATATATGCCACACAGTTGTGAAGTTCATCCATTTTGCCAAAGAAGAAAGACTTTTTGTTGGGGAAAAGGCCTGATGTCATTGACTGAAGGAAATACAGTGGTCTATATGATTTGTTAAAATTTTTATTGGTCTCAGTCACAATAAAATGTAACGACAACTTGCTGATTACTGGTTTTGGTTGACTAGCAACAATCCTCAGATTATGCTTACTAAAGATTTGGTGCCTAAGTATAATGTTGACCATCGCAACATTGTTAGTAAGTGTAACTTGTCAGCATTAAAAAGTTGGCTTTCTATGTTAACAGTTGCATTTTCACCAACTTTATGTAATATTGTTGAGTTATGCTTAGTAACAATGACATTGTGGCCAACATTGTGCTCAAGTACCAAATCTTTAGTGAACGTGATCTGAGGATGGTTGCTAGTAAGACAAAACCCGTAATTAACAAGTTGAAATTATGTTTTATTGTGATCAACACTATTAAAATTTTTAATGAGAAATTCTGCTATAATGAACAAATAGAACATACAACAGTTTTAAATAGTTGTGGCCAGATAGTTTCTTCTTACTACTCATACCGGTACCATAACACATGTAATTTTAGCAGAGAAGCTTTTTAAAAATATTTTGAGAGTATATGTATTCTTTTTTTACTCATCATTCATGATATTTGTTAGTAGCAGGTAATTACAATAAAATTATTTGACAAAAGATAAATATTTCACAGTTGCAGGTCAGTGTATAGATGTCTATGTCATAAATTTCCAAGTTTTTTGCAGGATATCATTGACACATCATTAAGTATTTTTGTAAATATAACAAAAGCTCTCATGAAAAGCAGTGATGCTCACATAAAACTAGGTACAGAAAATTAGTTCAAACCTGGAAGATTTTTGGGGAAAATTTAAGTGTATATTGGAAGGATAGGCAAATGGGAAATGGAGGTGGTGTGTTTGTCGCTGTAGACAAGACACTCAAATCCACAAGATAGAAATAGAAGCTGCATGTGGGATTATTTGGGCAGGACCCAGTATCAGGGGTGGGCATAATGTGATAATTGTATCCTTCTATTGCCCACCAGACTCATCTCCTGATCATATGAACAGAATCTTCCGTCGGTTCTTGGTAGAACAACATTATAATAAATGAAAAGCACCAGTTTGCTTTCCTGATGTAACCGAAAACTTTAGAGAGAACCTCTTGTACGTAAGTTCTCCAGTCATACTGTAATTGTAGGTGGAGGCTTTAATCATCCAACAATTAATTGGGAAAATTACAGTTTTGTTAGTGGTGGGCATGATAAGACATCCTGTGAATCATTACTAAATGCCTTCTCTGAAAACTACATAGAAGAGATAGTTAGGAGCCCCATTCGTGATAGAAGCATGTTGGAACTAATGGCAACAAATAGACGTAACCTCTTTGAGGATGTCCACATGAAAACTGATATCAGAGACAGTAACGTGGATGTGGCGACAGTGCTTGTTGCGACAATGATTAGCAAAGTACAAAGGACAACTAAAACAAGCAGAAAGACGTATGCATCCAGGAAACCAGATAAAAAAAAATCAGTAGTGTCATATCTCAATGAGGAACTAGAAACATTCTGCACTGGGCAGTAGCCTGTAGAGCAACTGTGGCCTAAGTTTAAAAGAATAGTTGATTGTGCACTAGATAGATATGTACCCAGTAGAAGGGTTCATAATGGGAGGAAACCTCCATGGTATACAGTCAATGTAATGAAACTTCTGAAGAACAGAGATTACTGCAAAATAGGTGTGAAACAAAGCATAGGGCTATAGATGGAGAGATACTGAATGAAATGCATTTGGCTGTCAAGATAGTAATGTGTGATGCCTTACAGTGACTACCATAGCAGACTATTGTTAAATGATATTGTGACAATGTTTCACAAAACCCAAAGAAATTCTGGTTTATGTAAAGGCTTTTAGTGACACAAAAGTTGGTGCCCACTCCTTTGCGAATGAGACACGAAATGAAATAGAAGGTAGCACAGCAAAAGCAGCTGTGTCTCCAAATGTTCCTTTACAAAGGAAAAGCCAGGAGAACTGCCCAAATTAATTCTCATACCAATGAGAAAATGGAGTAAATATTCGTATCAGGGCGGTTGAGAAGTAGCTGAAATCGTTAAAACTGAACAAAGCTCCAGGGTCCGATGGATTCTATACTGCGTTTGCAGCCGAGTTAGCCCACTTCTAACTGTAATCTATCATAGATCTCTTGAACAAAAAACAGTGACCAGTTCTAGGAAAAAAGCACAGGTCACACCTGTCTACACGAAGGATAGCAGAAACGATCCACAAAACTACTATTCCATGTCCTTGAAATTGAATTGTTGTAGAATTTTAGGACATATTCTGAGCTAAAACGTAATGAGGTATCTTGAACAGAATGACATCCTCAATGCCAACCAGCATGGATCGTGTGAAATCCACCTCCCATTTTTCTCACATGGCATACTGAAAGCTTTGGATCAAAGCAGTCGGGTAGATGCAGTATTTCTTGATTTCCAAAATACATTCGACTCAGTATCACACCTATGCTTATTGTCAAAAGTACGATCATATGGGATTTCAAGTGAAATTTGTGACTGGATTGAGGACTTTTTGGTATGGAGGACACAGCATGGTATCTTTGATGGAGAGTCATTATCAGATGTAGAAGTAACTTCGGGTGTGGCCCAGGTAAGTGTGATGGGATCTTTGCAGTTCATGTTGTATATTAATGACCTTACAGACAATATTAATAGCAACCTCCGACTTTTTGCAGATGATGCAGTTACCTATAATGAAGTACTAGCTGAAAGAAGCTGCTTAAATATTCAATCTGAACTTGATAACATTTCAAAGTGATGCAAATATTGGCAACTTGCTTCAAATATTTAGAAATGTAAAATTGTGCACATCACAGAATGGAAAAATGTAGTGTCCCATGACTATAATATCAGTGAGTTACTGTTGAAATCGACCAACTTATACAAATATCTGGGTGTACACTTTGTAATGATATGAAATGGAATTATCACATAGGCTCACTCATGGGTAAAGCAGGTGGTACAATTAAGTTTATTGGTAGAATACAGAGGAAGTGGAATCAGTCTACAAAAGAGACTGCTTACAAATCACTCGTGTGACTGGTTCTAGAATATTATTCAAGTGTGGGGGACCTGTACCAAATAGGACTAACAGGGGATACTGTACAAATACAGAAAAGGGCAGCACAAATAGTCACAAGTTTGTTTGATTCATGGTAGAGTGTCACAGAGATGCTGAAGAAACTGAACTGGGAAGACTCTTGAAGACATATGTAAACTATCCCGAGAAAGTCTATTAACAAAGTTTCATTAACCGGCTTTAAATGATGACTCTAGGAATATGCTACAATCCCCTATGTATTGCTCACATAGGGATCATGAGGATAAGATTAGAATAAGTGCACAGGCATTCAAACAATCATTCTTCCTGTGTTCCATACGTGAATGGTACAGGAAGAGACTCTAATAACTGGTACAATGGCACATACCCTCTGGCATGAATTTCGTGGTGGTTTGCATCCGTAACATGAAACAGAGCTGGAAACATTTTTATGCTGGGTAACCCAAAGAAGATTGTTATTTCACTGGATCAAGTGTAGTGTTTTTAATGAAGATTTTGTAGAAACAATGGTCACTAAATATTCCCAAAACTTTCTATTTCATTCTCCCAAATTTTCAACTAATCCCTGAGTTACCTGTTAGTTGAATTCCATACATTGCTTTTTTTCTATGCTTCTGTTCCTCACAAAGGGCAATGCTGTACATACTGTCTTCTGCTACTGTCTGTGAAGATAACACATTATCAGGGGATACTGATGATTAATGTAATTTATTTTGGACTTCCATTAGTTAATTTCATTTCACCGTAATGTAACTGTACAGGTTGTGTGTAGAAAGATGGCACATAAGTCAGAAAGTGATGTAACTGATATTGAAAATTGAGTCACATTAGTTGCAGTTTGTGCTACTGATTTATACAGTGGATAAAATTTTTACATAGCAGTATTTGATTTTCTGCCGCTGTAGCACAATTGATGTGCTGTGTTGTTGAAACTGCTAATTTTTGGAATAAACAAGTTTAAATATGTTATCCACAAAATACGGTCCATTAGCTTCCGAGACAGACACATTAAGATGGCGGCTGCTCGATTTCCTGCTGTCAGCCAATCAAAGCTAGTACAGATATGTGGTCTAGTTAGCCAATAGCAGTGACCACTTGATGAGCACGCCTTAAGTTCCTGCAAGTGAAGCAGTGACATTCCTGTTCTTGTTTGTAATAAATATGTGGCTCTCTCAGTTTCCTTATCATGATTTCCAGGTTATGGTGAGGTTTAAGCATAACAACACAACTTAAACTGATGCGAATGAAGCAGTGACATTAATATTCTTCATTGTCACAGGTATTTGGCTGTTGTCTTCCAAATAGACCACAATTTCCAGGAGTGTAGTTTGGCTGTTTTCAGCTATTTTTTCCAAATATTATGTGATCTTCAGCGGTGTTCAGGCATGGACACAAGAGCACAGATAGAATTGCCATAAAATATCTGATTGTGGGGACAGACTGATCTGTAGCACAGCCTGAGGTCCGTGTTAGTTTATAAAGTAAATTTGGTTGAGAGTTGGTGAAGCCAATATATGTGGAAAAAAACCCTCTAGTTTAGACTGACTTGTTGCTTAGCGAGGTATAGCGAAGCTTGTGATTGTAAAAGCAGAAAACCTGATGGTGGTGGCAGGTGTACCTGTAACTTGTGGTGCACCAATGAAATGTGTAATCTTGTTACGAATAATCAGCTATTTTCCCAGTTGTGTTGTGATTTCGAAGGGTGTGGATAGGCAGGAAACTGAACACAGCTTCAGTTGGTGGAGAAAATTATATGTTGTAATGTAGATTATGAATTTCCTGTTTCAGGAAATTGTCATTTCTTATGCAGTGTTGCAGCTTGTGTAGTTCATAGTATATCCCTAGTGGTCTCTCTGCATGAGTGTAATGTGATGCTATCATTCGATCAGTGTCAATACTATATCAAGCACTGTGACTTATTATCAGATTTGCCCATTCAAAGGCGAGTATAGTTTTCTGGTTGTAATTCAGTCTTGAATGTGGAGGTATGCTTTCTAGGTGAAGTTGCGTTCTATAAAATAACCAAAGCCAACTTATGGTTGTCATTGGGGGAGAACAACGTACTACCACGAGCAATGGAATGCCTCTGGTGCCATGTGCCATGTAATTTTTTACCCAACTTGGGCTCTTTGTACTTGGTTTGGTGATTTGCAAATGATTGTCTGAAATATTTCAGATTTCTGTGCCGTGCGGGTCTCCACATCGTACCCGAAGATGGTGAGACTTGTCACGGATTTTGACATTCCTTCGCGAATGGTGACAGACTAGTCTTCCTTCTGTTATGAAGTGCATATCCAGTGGGCGATAAACTATTCACAACAGTTCGGGGAACCATGAGTCGTCCTTGAAATAGACCAGGTGAAATTTGGCAATAAGAAACACGACATAGACCTTAAAATCTATGGGAACTGGGTGTTCGCTGGAACCCAGAAAAATGCTTCCTTGAACCTGTTGAATTTTGGATCAAGAAAGAGTTGGTAAGAATAATCAAAGATAAGATCCTTCCTGAGATGATGATCGTTAGTGACTACTTCAGTTCATACAACACTCTTTTCAGTACTGAAGGAAGGTTTTCAGCACCTTAGATTGAACCATAGTCTGAATTTTGTAGATTCGAAACATCATTCTGTTAACATACATACTGTGGAGGGAATTTAGTGGGACACCAGAGGTGCCATCCCACATGTCAGAAGGAACAAACCTGTCAGGGATTACCTAGCTGATTATATGTTCTGTTGAGCATGTTCCCTGAATGAAGTATTAGAGCACTTTTCCATTGAAGTACGTAAACTTTACCCTCCCATCAGAACTTTGTTGCAATAATTTTTTTTTGAAGAAAGGTGCAAGCACAGATAATGACTAAAATTCCATGCCTTTTGGGGAAATAGGCATCTTCATTTCCCTCACCATTAAACGTTTGTTATACTATCTCAATGCTTGGTACTGTACACTTTCTCTATTACTTTGGGACGTCTACTTTATTCCTGTTTCATGCTTAATATGCAGGGTGTACATAAAGTCTGGGAACACTTTCAATTATTTATTGCACAAGAACTAAACATTGTACAGATGTCATACATATTCCATTTTGAAGAGAAACTCTGAAAGCTTTTTTTTTACAAACATTTGATATGCGAACCACGAGTGACCTGGCAGACGTCAATACGGTAATCGAATTCTTGCCATACCTGTCCCAGTATGGCATTGTCGACTGTGGCAGTCGCTTCCCATATTCTCTCCCAGAGCTCTGCTACATCACATGGTAGAGGTGGTACATACACCAGATCTTTAATTTGTCCCCAAAGAAAAAAGTCACACGGAGTGAGATCTGGTGACCGGGGAGGCCATTTCGAACTCCAACACACAGAAAGCTCGCTCTGCACCTTAACTCACCACGTTTGTGACTAGTGCTGACTTTTGGCAAATTACCAAACTATTCTGTGGCGGTATACATGGAAAAAAAAATCTTTCAGGGTTTCTCTTCAAAATGTCATATGTATGATATTCGTACAATGTTTGGTTCTTGTGCAATAAATAATTTAAATTGTTCCCGGACTTTATGTACACCCTGTATTTTCATCATTTGTGTGTCCACGTGCTGAAATTGTTATGATGTGATTGGCTGATCACATATAAGTGTAATAAGCTCTGATTCTGAGCTTTGATTGGTTGATGAGGTCATGTGCCCTGTGGATTTTCATGTAAAAAAAGCAGATCGCACAGATTTCACAGTTTCCGAAGCTATTGTGCTGTATTTGGTGGACTTCGTATTTAAACTTGGGTAGTGTTTATATTTGTGTATTCGGAAAATATGCAATTTTGATGATACAGTGCATTAAAGATCTATCCAAGACACATTCTTTCTTCTTATCCTTCCTCTCTCTCTCTCTCTCTCTCTCTCTCTCTCTCTCTCTCCCCCCCCCCCCCCCCCCCCCCTCTTCCCCCCTGCGGGTTCGGGGGCTAGAATAGGCCCGCGATATTCCTGCCTGTCGTAAGAGGCGACTAAAAGGAGTCTCAAATGTTTCGGCCTTATGTGATGGTCCCCTCTAGGGTTTGGCCTCCAACTTTCTAAATTATTCCGAAGAGCGAGCCAATTGGGGAAGGGCGCCTTACATGGTGCACTGTATCCGTTGTGCATTGAGACCTTTAGCCGACTTTTTCGTCGCTGCAATGGTGCCCCGCTCGTTTTCCGTCTCTTGGGCGGGGATACGTCACTAGGTGCGATTACCACACTTCACTCTGCAGTGTTGCTTTTAACTGCGACGACGTCCTTGGACATTTTTGCACCTAAGATCCAGCACGGTAGCCAGTCCGTTGTGGTGGGGCCACCATGTACCCTGTTGGTTGTAGCCCCCTGACAACACAGGGATCGCTCTACTGATGCCTGCGCCGTTAACTCCCCACGTCTGCCAAGGAGTAGATGCCTATCCTCCTGGGGTATCGGGACTCCCGGCAACGGCCATCCTGCCAGGTGGCCTTTGCTGTGGCTGGGTGGCACCCGTGGGGAGGGCCCTTGGTCGGAGTAGGTGGCATCAGGGCGGATGACCCGCAATGAAGCGTGGTACATCATCTCTCACTGGCGGCCAGCCGCCAGCAGTCTCTAAGCGTTCTCGGGCTCAATTTAATGCTCAAAAGTACGATCCGAAAACGTTCCCTTCTCTGGCCACGCCGTGGGAGGAGTGTAAGTCTCAGGATGGAGGTAATAGTTATTCACCCGATTCTTAGTTTGCACGAGAGCTGATGGGGAGTCTTTTCTATCCACAAAGCCTCAGTTCTTCGTCGAGCATTTAGAGGACAAGTTTGGGGAGGTGGAGGGCTTGTCCAAAATGCGCTCTGGGTCAGTACTGATACAAACGGCATCCTCCGCCCAGTCACGAAGGTTACTTTCTTGTGACAATTTGGGGGATGTTCCCATTACCATTATACCACATAAGAGTTTAAATATGGTCCAGGGAGTTATTTTCCACAGGGACCTACTTTTGCAGTCTGATGACGAGCTGCGCGCCAACTTAGACCGTAGAGGTGTACATTTCGTCCGGTGCGTTCATCGGGGTCCGAAGGACAATCAGGTCACTACCGGTGCCTTCATCTTGGCCTTTGAGGGTGATACATTACCGGAGAAGGTCAAGGTGATGGTCTAGCGTTGTGACGTCAAGCCCTATATCCCTCCCCCGATGCGGTGCTTTAAGTGCTGGAAGTTTGGGCATATGTCTTCCCGCTGCACTTCCAGCCTCACATGTCGAGATTGCGGACGCACATCACATCCCAATACTCCATGTGCCCCGCCTCCCATCTGTGTCAACTGCGGAGAGCATCATTCCCCTTGCTCGCCTGACTGCAAAGTCTTTCAGAAAGAGCGCAAAATCATGGAATATAAGACCCTGGACTGGCTGACCTATACTGAGGCCAAAAGGAAATATGACAGACTCCATCCTGTGAGAATGACATCTTCTTACGCAGCTGCTACGACGACTGTGCTAGCCCCATCAGTTTCAAGACTTCCAGCCAGCTCGATAAGCAGTACGACTCCTCCTGCCCCCTTGCCTGTGGGGGGCTCTACCCCACTGGTTGTTCCTGCACCACCTACCTCAGGAGCAACATCCTCCCACCCGTCGGGGACGTCCGTCCCCGCTTCTCAGCCGGAGAAGCGTCTAACTTCTTCGGCTACTCTCGCCCGTAAGAGTTCCCTTGGGACCCTCCCTTCCCAGGGTTCCACCAGCGGGAAGGATGACGGCCAACAGTGGCATAAGTCCTCACCAGCGGCCGGGCGTAGGGCTTCACGATCCTCCTCCGTCCCGGAGACTGAATCGGTGAAGCCTTCCCAGCCGGTGAAACCCAAGGTTCAGCGAGAGAAGTCCAAGAGAAAGACCTCTAAGGCCAAAGAACTTGCGGTGGCACCAACCCCACCGCACCCTTTGCGCTCTGCGTCTGAGGATGAGGTCGAGATTCTAGCGTCCGCTGAGGACCTTGATCTCGCCGGTCCCTCAGACGCCATGGATGCCACTCGTACGGGTACTGAATCGGTGGCAGTGAGTGAACAAGTGGCGTAAATTGCCTTCCCAGTCCTTTCACGCCTTTCTCAGCCATGGACAATATCATCCTCCAGTGGAACTGCGGCGGTTTTTTCCACCATCTAGCTGAGCTCCAACAACTTATCAGCCTTCACCCTTTCTTCTGCACTGCTCTTCAGGAAACTTGGTTTCCAGCAATGCGAACCCCCGCCCTCCGTGGCTATCGGGGTTATTATAAGAACCGGGCAGCATATGAAAGGGTGTCTGGTGGCGTCTGCCTCTATGTCCTTCACACTCTGCTGCACAGCGAGTCTGTCCCTCTCCAAACACCTTTAGAGGCTGTCGCTGTTCGGGTGTGGACGCCACAGGCTGTTACCGTCTGCAGTCTTTACCTTCCACCGGATGGTGATGTCTCGCAGCATGTCCTGGCTGCGCTGATAGCCCAATTGCCGCCACCTTTCTTGCTACTGGGCGACTTCAACGCCCATAACCCTCTGTGGGGTGGGTCAGTGGCAACAGGTCGAGGTGCCACCGTTGAGCATTTATTGTCGCAGCTCGATCTCTCGATTTTAAACGATGGTGCCTTCACACACTTCAGTGTGGCGCATGGCACATACTCCGCCATTGACCTTTCAATCTGTAGCCCTAGCTTCTTACCGTCTGTCCAATGGAGTGTGCATGACGACCTGTGTGGTAGTGACCACTTTCCGATCTTTCTGTCACTACCACAGCGTCACTCTTCTGGGCACCCTAGCAGATGAGCTGAATAAGGCTGATTGGGACTTGTTCTCCTCCACTGCCACTCTTGAGCCTCTCTCTAATGATAACTTTGATGCGGTGGTTCAATCGGTCACCACCGGCATCGTTACTGCCGCTGAATCTGCCATTCCCCGTTCCTCTGGGTCCCCTCGGCGGCGGACTGTGCCTTGGTGGTCCCTTGAGATCGCTGCAGCGATTAAAGATCGCCGGCGGGCGCTACAGCGTCACAAGCGACATCCCTGCATTGAACACCTGATCACCTTCAAACGGCTGCGTGCACTGGCCCGCCGCCTTATCCGCCAAAGCAAGCAGGAGTGCTGGGAGCGGTATGTGTCCACCATTGGCCTCCATGTCACTCCATCGCAGGTCTGGGCCAAGATTCGACGCGTCTACGGCTATCGGCCACCTGTCAGCGTCCCTGCGCTCTCACTGAATGGAGCAGTTTGTACTGACTCCGACGTCATTGCAAACCACTTAGCAGAGCATTTTGCTATGTGTTCCGCTTCTGCGAATTACCCCCAGGCCATCCGCTCCATTAAAGAGCGGATGGAACGTCGGAGCCTTTCTTTTCGCACCCACACTTCTGAATCCTACAACGCTCCATTCAGTGAGTGGGAATTTCACAGTGCCCTTGCCGCTTGCCATGATACCGCTCCCGGGCCAGATAGCATCCACTGTCAGATGCTGAAACACCTTTCAGTGGACTGCAAGCAACGCCTCCTCGACCTTTACAACCGTCTCTGGGTCGAGGGTGAGTTTCCGCCGCAGTGGTGGGAAAGCATTGTCATCCCCGTTTTGAAACCGGGCAAGAGCCCTTTGGAGGTGGACAGCTACCGCCCCATTAACCTCACCAACGTTCTTTGCAAGCTTCTCGAACGGATGGTGAGCCGGCGCTTGAATTGGGTACTGGAGTCTCGGGGCCTTCTGGCTCCGTCTCAGGGTGGGTTCCGTAAAGGCCGCTCCGCCGCCGACAATCTGGTGAGCCTGGAGTCGGCCATCCGTACTGCCTTTGCCCGCCGCCAGCACCTGGTCGCTGTCTTTTTCAACATGCGGAAGGCGTACGATACGACATGGCGTCATCACATCCTTTCTACGCTTCATGGATGGGGTCTTCGGGGCCCTCTGCCGATCTTTCTCTGCAATTTCCTGTCGTATCGTAGCTTCCGCGTGCAAGTCGCAGCCTCATATAGTTCCTTCCACGTCCAGGAGAACGGCGTGCCACAGGGTTCTGTTTTCAGTGTCTGCCTGATTTTAATAGCCATTAACGGGCTCGCTGCGGCCGTGGGAAATTCTGTCTCCGCTTCCCTGTATGCTGACGACTTCTGCCTTTACTACAGCTCTATTGGCATTGCAGCTGCTGAACGTCAGCTACAGGGCGCAGTCCGCAAGGCGCAGTCTTGGGCCGCAGCGCATGGTTTTCAGTTTTCAGCTGCCAAGACCCGTGTTATGCATTTCTACCGGCGCCGAACGGTCCATCCTGAGCCGCGGCTTTCTCTTGACAACGAACTTCTTGCTGTGGTGGAGACCCACAGGTTTTTGGGGGTGGTTTTCGATGCCCGGTTGACTTGGCTGCCTCATATCCGGCAGCTTAAACAGACGTGTTGGCGGCATCTAAACGCTCTGAGATGCTTGAGCCACACCCGCTGGGGCGCCGACCGATCTACCCTGTTGCAGCTCTACCAGGCGTTAATCCAGTCCCGTCTGGATTATGGGAGCCTGGCTTATGGCTCCACTTCCCCATCTGCGTTGCGGGTACTGGACCCAATACTACACAGCGGGATACGACTTGCCACTAGTGCCTTCCGCACCAGCCCTGTGGACAGCATACTAGTGGAGGCAGGTGTCCCTCCCCTATGGTTACGGCGCCAACGTTTGCTGGCCGCTTATGCTGCCCATGTTTTTAGCTTGCCTGGGCATCCAAGCTATCGTCTCCTGTTCCCGCAATCGGTCGTCCATCTGCCAGAACGTCGGCCCCGGTCTGGTTGTACGATCGCGGTCCGCGTCAAAGAGCTTCTCTCCGGGCTTCGGGTTTTTAGTGTTCCACCTCCTTTCCGGGCCACTTTGCATACACCCCCATGGTGTGTTCCTCGCCCTTGCCTTCGGCTCGACTTGGCACAGGGCCCGAAGGACTCAGTCCCTCCAGAGGCCTTCCGCCGCCGCTTTTATTCCATCCTGGCCACGTATCAGGGCTCTGGCATTGTTTACACTGACGGTTCGATGGTTGCTGGTCGTGTCGGGTATGCGCTCACTCTAGGGGACCATTCCGAACAACGTTCCTTGCAGGATGGCTGCAGCGTTTACACTGCTGAGCTGGTCGCCATCTTTCGTGCCCTAGAGTATATCCACTCCTGCTCAGGTGAGTCCTTCGTTATCTGTAGCGATTCCCTGAGCGTTTTACGAGCTCTCGACCAGTGTTTCCCTCGTTCTCGTCTGGTGGTGGCTATCCAAGAGTCCCTGCATACTCTTGCCCGTTGCAGCCACTCTGTGGTCTTTGTGTGGACCCCCGGTCATGTCGGTATCCCGGGCAATGAACATGTTGACCGCCTGGCGAAAGAGGCCACGAGTAAACCATCTGTGGATGTTGGCCTCCCAGAGACTGATTTGCGGGCAGTCCTCCGCCGAAAAGTTTTTGCGCTTTGGGACGCTGAATGGCGCGATCGGATCATGCCCAATAAACTCCGTGCCATTAAGGAGACGACGACTGTGTGGAGGTCATCCATGCGAGCCAACCGCAGGGACTCAGTCATCCTTTGTCGGCTCCGCATTGGCCACTCCCGGCTGACACACAGTTATTTACTGCACCGGGAGGACCCTCCTCTATGTCGCTGCGGGGCGGCTTTGACAGTGGCCCACATTTTGTTGGCCTGCCCCCTTTTAGCTGTGGTCAGGCAGACATTTGCGCTGTCTGTTACGCTCCCTGCCCTTTTATCTGATGACCCTGTGATAGCTGGCTTAGTTTTAAGTTTTATTCGGGCAGGGGGTTTTTATCGTTTACTCTGAGTGTTTGTTCTGTTCTTTTGTGTTGATTCTGGCCATTGGCCTACGATTTTATGCTGAGTTTTTAATGTGTTCTCGGTGGTTGGCTTTTCCTTTTTATCTCTGTGGTCAGCAAACCACCATCACACTGTGTGTGATTTTAATTTGTTTTGTCTGATCTCTGTAGGAGTATTCCTTGTCCTGTGTCGTCTGACGTTTTTCCTGCTGTTCGTTTTTATTCTCTTTGGGTGGTTTTAAATTTTTGGAAAAAGGGACCGATGACCGTCGCAGTCTGGTCCCTTTAATCCCCCAAACCAACCAACCAATCTCCCCCTTTCTCCCCCCTCCCTCCCTCCCTCCCTCCCTCCCCCCTCCCCCCCTCCCCCCGCCCCCTCCTTCTTCTTCCTCATTCACCCTACAGCCCGGATCTCGCACGTGCAGACTTCCATCTGTTGGACCCAATAAAGGATGCACTCTGCGGGATGCAGTATGTGGATGATATGGTTACTGATGTAACAAAACTTTGGCTTTGACATCGACCAGTAGTGTCTTACCAGGCGGGTATGCAGGTCCTACCAGTAACTTGGCGTAAGCCCGTCGCATTGAACTGAGATTATAATGAGAAATAGGGTTTTGTACCCAAAAGAGTGGGGAATAATGTGGTGTATTGGAGTCCTGGATAAAACCTGCTTTCAGAAAAAGTGTTGATTACATATTGAACGACCCTCATATTTTTCAGGTAACACCAACAGAGATGATGATTTACGAAAAGGAGTTCATGAACTAAGTAAAATGTGTACAGAATATATTCTGGTAAATGTTAAGTCAATAGGATTTTGTGGATAAATTCAGTGAAGACTAAGTTGTTAGTAAGGCTACTTTACCTGTTCATTGTATTTTTTTCTTTTTTTCTTTTTTTTTCTTTTTTTTTTCATTGTACTGGATGTAAAATATCGTATAAATACGAAGAAGCTGCGCGGATTAAGTTGAATAGATTTAAAAATACCTGTGGAATAATTTATCTTAAAGCATAAAACACTGAAAAATCAAGACCGAGAGTTTATTAGACAGATGTATTCTAAAGGTATTGAAAATTTGGAGTGGAAAAGAAAAACTGGATGAAAATAAAAGGGAATGGAATGAACATCTACAAAGAATTGATCCAGAGAGACTGCAATGTCAAATAACTTCAAACTAAAGGGAAGATAGATCCTGGCAGACCGAGAAGAACATAACCGTAGCAGGTCATAACTGGCCTCATACGGGAAGTGGTGGAGAAGTATGCATTTTTTTATGATGGAAATAATAAAACCCTGCACCAATTACACATTTTTTCAAGCATACCCCGATGTGTTTAGAGAATTTTTTCTGAAGTGCAAATATTTACATTGATCTTCTATCTGATGTTTGGCTCTGTGTTAATCTGCCATCTTGCGCTGCTGTCATCTTTTTATGGTTTTTACTGCGATTGGAAGATAGGGAAAAATAATTATTTTAGGTAATCGACAATTAGAAGATAGTGGAAATGTGTATGAATATGGAGTGCATTCTTGTACGGGAGTGAAACGTAAAAGATGAACAGTTCAGACAGGAAGAGTTTGAAGAAGCTTGAAGTATTTGAAATGTCCGCTACAGAAGAATTCTGAAGATCAGATGGGTAGATGAAATAACTAATGAGGTGGTACTGAATTGAATTAGGCAGAAGAAATGGTATGGCTTATATTGACTGGAAGAATAAATCGGTTACTACGGGATATCCCAAGGCATCAACAAATCGTATTTTGTAGCGGAGGGAATTTTTTTGTGTGTGTGTGTGTGTGTGTGTGTGTGTGTGTGTGTGTGTGTGTGTGTGTGAGAGAGAGAGAGAGAGAGAGAGAGAGAGAGAGAGAGAGAGAGAGAGAGAGACCCCTCCCTCCCCCTCTCCTCCCTCCTTCCCCCTCTCCTCCCTCCCTCTCCCTCCCTCCCTCCCTCCCTCCCTCCCTCCCCCCCCCCCCCCCCCCCCCCCCGTCTGCCTCTCCTTCCCGTCCTTCACCCTTCCCCACACTGCCCCTCACTCCAGTTTGTTGTGTTACAGTGCCAAGAAGTTAGATTCTGATATATAAAAATGGTATCGTAAAACGTGTGCAGTGTCATAGTGGTATGCATCTTTCACCCTACTTTGGTAATGTCTGTCTAGCAGAATGCAAAGGAAGTAAAAGATTTTTCTCCCATGTTCTAGTATATATTGAATATTCGGCACCTATTCTTGTCGTATTGCACATTTGATATACACAGAGGTGACAAGTCATGGGATTGTGATATGCACATATACAGATACTGGTAGTATTGTTTACACAAGATATAAAAGGGCAGTGCATTCACAGAGCTATCATTTGTACTGTGGTGATTCATGTGAAAAGGTTTCTGACATGATTGTGGCTGCACAACAGGAATTGACAGACTTTGAATGTAGAAAGGTAGTTGGAGCTAGATTAGATGCATGGGATGTTCCATTTTGGAAATAGTTAGGGAATTCAATATTACGAAGTCCGCAGTGTCTAGTGTGTGTGTTGAGAGTAACAAATTTCAGGCATTACTCTTACATGGACAATGCAGTGGCTGGTGGCCCTCACTTAATGACTGGCATTTACATAGTTGTCAGTGCTTACAGACAAGCAACAGTGCATGAAATAACCGCAGAAATCAATGTGGACATATGACAAACACATCCATCTAGACAGAGTGGTACAATTTGGCGTTAATGGGCTGTGGCAGCTGGTGAGCGATGAGGGTGCGTTTGCCAACAGCACAACATTGCCTTCAGTACCTCTTCGGGGCTCGTGACCCTATTAATTGGAGCCTAGCTGACTCGGAAACCATGAACTGGTCAGATGAGTCCTGATTTCAGTTGGTAATGTTATTAGAAGGTATCTCATGTCTTCTGTCACCTCAGTGTAATTACATGTCAGGGGCCCAGTTAAACTACAGCAAGAAGAACTTACATGATAATGATCATTCAAATAGAAAAGTGTATTTGTCTCTGGGTATTATATGTTACGGCACAGAGGAAGGTGGTGTCAGAGATTAGTATTTTTCTGTATAGGTCTGCACACTATTGTAGGAGTAATCCATCGAACTACAGACCTATATCATTGACGTCGGTTTGCAGTAGGGTTTTGGAGCATTTACTGTATTCAGACATTATGAATCACCTCAAAGGAAACGATCTATTGATACGTAATCAGCATGGTTTCAGAAAACATTGATCTGGTGCAACGCAGCTAGCTCTTTATTTGCACGAAATAATGGCCGCTGTCGACAGGGGATCTCAAGTTGATTCTGTATATCTAGATTTCCAGAAAGCTTTTGACACTGTTCCTCACAAGCGACTTCTAATCAAGCTGCGGGCCTATGGGGTATCGTCTCAGTTGTGCGACTGGATTCGTGATTTCCTGTCAGGAAGGTCTCATTTCGTAGTAATAGACGGCAAATCATTGAGTAAAACTGAAGTGGTATCAGATGTTCCCCAGGGAAGCGTCCTGGGACCTCTGCTGTTCCTGATCTATATAAATGACCTGGGTGACAATCTGAGCAGTTCTATTAGGTTGTTCGCAGATGATGCTATAATTTACCGTCTAGTAAGGTCATCCAAAGACCAGTATCAGTTGCAAAGCGATTTAGAAAAGATTGCTGTGTGGTGTGGCAGGGGGCAATTGACGCTAAATAATGAAAAGTGTAAGGTGATCCACATGAGTTCCAAAAGAAATCCGTTGGAATTCGATTACTCGATAAATAGTACAATTCTGAAGGCTGTCAATTCAACTAAGTACTTGGGTGTTAAAATTTACGAACAACTTCAGTTGGAAAGACCACATAGATAATATTGTGGGGAAGGCGAGCCAAAGGTTGCGTTTCATTGGCAGGACACTTAGAAGATGCAAAAAGTCCACTAAAGAGACAGCTTACACTACACTCGTTCATCCTCTGTTAGAATATTGCTGCGCGGTGTGGGATCCTTACCAGGTGGGATTGACGGAGGACATCGAAAGGGTGCAAAAAAGGGCAGCTCATTTTGTATTATCACGTAATAGGGGAGAGAGTGTGCCAGATATGATATGCGAGTTGGGATGGAAGTCATTAAAGCAAAGACGTTTTTCGTCGCGGCGAGCTCTATTTACGAAATTTCAGTCACCAACTTTCTCTTCCGAATGCAAAAATATTTTGTTGAGCCCAACCTACATAGGTAGGAATGATCATCAAAATAAAATAAGAGAAATCAGAGCTCAAACAGAAAGGTTTAGGTATTCGTTTTTTCCCGGGCGCTGTTCGGAAGTGGAATGGTAGAGAGATAGTATGACTGTGGTTCGATGAACCCCCTGCCAAGCACTTAAATGTGAATTGCAGAGTAATCATGTAGATGTAGATGCTCTCTATCAGTGGCTGAATAATGTTGCTTTTGAGATATTATTAAACATTCATGTGGCTTCCATGTCATTATATTAATATATGAAGAAATATCAGAAAAACGAGAAGTTAAGATTTCACAACTTTGTAATAGATGAGTGGATATTGATACCTTAAATGACAATGAATAATTCCTGCAGAAGAGTGTTCAATTGAAATATAATTAATAATTTTATTGCATAGTGCTCGGTTGTATACTGCTTTTGAAGGAAAAAAAAGTAATTGCGTTGGAAATTCTAATAATTTAAGAATCATCATAGTTCAACTAGCCATCTCCATAAACAGTAACTAAAGGTGTTTCTGTATGGTTATTACCTTCTTTAACCTAACAAAAAAAATTGATGTTCAAACGAAATTGCTAACGGGGACGATATCAAGAAACGACGACTAATTTAAATAAAAGCCAAATAGTATGTATCGAGCTGCATATTAATTGCAATGGCTGATCGAGGTGAAATATTGAAATGTATATATTTTGACTGCCGTTGAAAAAAGAAATTGCTCCAGTCATTGTTATAACCACAGAATTTCTCATTCTTATCATTATCATTCATGTAGGAGAACAACTTTTTCTCTCATTTTAACACACCATTGCTTTTCACCAGTTGTTTGGGTTGTTTATATTTTATTGGAACAAACATTCTTTTAAATTACTTGGCATCTGATACATTACTTCCACCCCCTTCCCATCCTCTAAAAGAGTGAATAAGCTTGGTCCCTTGATGGCTGAGTTAAATTTTTTTTGTTGTGTTGTGTTTCCTTGTTTGTTGCTGAAAATGTCAGCAACAGGTGTATTACCTGGCAAAGCAAGCTGAATACATGTCCTGGCACCACCCTCATTTTTATGCTTGAGAAACAGGGAGGGAAGGCAGAACAGCACTGCCATTTGCTATACCTCTGTATGTCAGCATGGTAGCAATTACGTTTGATTGTACTTGTCGGGCACTATCACTAGCAGTTGTTCACAGAATAATATGTATGAATCCACATTTGGCCTAAATGAACCACTGGCCACACTGATTCCAGTGACTCATATTTTCGTAAAAGTCTAACGTAATTTAGTGTTTGGAATTGTGTTACGTCTTGTGTACATAACAACTCGTTTATTCTGCCACCTTTTCTAAACAAATTTCATATAAAAATTTTCCTCGCAAGGAGAGGAAGGGAATCTGAGAAATGAACTGAATAGTGATGCTGTTTGATGTGGCAGCTATCCCAAACTAACTCCGTTTATACTGCTGGACCTTCCGGCAGGAGAGATCATCCTTCAAATCCATCCAAGTTCAATGCAGAAGGAACTTGGGGTCTGACAGAATAGTTTTTCATCACCCTCTCAATTTCTGCAATATTCTTGTTAGGCTCTGCACCCATCTCCCTACCCTACGGCTCCTGTCCCTGTGACTGCCGCTGCTGCAAGACTTGCCCTATGCACCTTCTTACCACCACCTATACCAGCCCTTTAAATGGCAAAACGTAGATTATCAAAGGAAGAGCCACCTGTGAAACGACACATCATATACCAGCTGTTATATAAACATTGTTTGGCCTTTTACATCTGCATGACTACCATGAAATTATCGATTAGGATGAATAGGCATAGGCAGAGAGTGTCTGCTGGCAGCATGCAGTATCCTGTTGCAGAGAATGCTCTACAACATAACAATCATAACCTCAGTGCCTATTTCACAACATGTGCCTTATGGATTCTTCACCAGACACCAGTTTCTCAGAACTATGCAAGTGGGAACTAGTGCTACAACATGTCCTTGGTTTTCCCCACCCACTCAGCCTTAGTGTACGTTAAGTTCTTCTGCCTCAGCATTTCGTCACAGTAACAACTTTTTTTTCACTCTGTTTTACTTTTCTACATCTTTCGTTGTCTTACTCATCTGTTTTTCACCACCCCCCTCCCACCTCTGTTACGTACAATGCATTTACCTTTTCACTCTTATTAACTCAATTACGATGTTTAAGCCATAATCTCTGTCTGTATTACCCTGTTTTCCACCATTAAGCTCTGACGTTTTCAAATCTTGTCCGATGCAGTCCCCAACAATTGGTGTTTCCTTCTTATCCTGTCCAATAAGTCTCCCCTGACCTGTGGTTCTGGTTGACTTTGCTGAAATTTATCCCTTTTCCTTCATCCCTCTTGCTTCCCCTTCAATCCTTCTGCCTGAGGGAGGAGCAAATGGTTCCAAAAGCTTGCCAAATTATAACCTTCTTTTACGTTTGTATTCTGCCGCCACTTGGTGATTAGATTTTTTATCTATCTAATTATTTTGTCAAAAATGTATTGATTGTTCTAATTGTTATAAATACGTAATTTATTGCTCTGCAAGTTTCTAGGAGGTGGCAGTTTGAATCTGGCTGGGCTGAAACGTGTGGTACTGCCTCTTCAAAACAAACAAGTGTTGTTCTTATCATGTCCATGTAGAAACCAGCACAGTGGTTGCAGCTTAGTTATAGATCATATGATAGCTTTCACTAGTGGTCCGGCCTCTGACCAGACTGGAGTAGGTGGTGGTGGTGGTGGTGGTGGTGGTGGTGGTGGTGGTGGTGGTGGTGGTGGGAGAGGGGGGGGGGAAAGATGTATGGAACAGGTCTTGCATCTATGTACATTCCAGGTATATGAGCCATAAGGCAGGATTTTTGGGAGCAGGGAACAGATAAGGATGATGTGGTGTAAGACCACAGTGGGAGGCATGAAAAGGATATCTCTCATCTCCGGGCACAGTGAAAGTAGTCTAAACCCTCATAGAGAATGTGATTCAGTTGCTTCTGTTGTTGGTAATGAAGGGAGTGCTCCTTTTGTGGCTCTACATTGGATACATGGGGGATGGTACATGGCTGGAGAGGGTAATTACATCTGCGAAGGTCTCTGTGAGACCCTTCGTATATGTGGAGTGGGATTACTTGTTACTACAAATGCGATGACTACGGATGGCTAGACATTGTTGAAAAAACTTCTTGGTATGGAAGGGTGTCTGCTGTCGAAGTGGAAGTATTGCTGTGGTTGGTAGGTTTGATATGAATGGAGGTACTGATGTGGCCATCCTTAAGATGGAGGTAAACATGGAGGAAGGTGGCTTGTTGGGTAGATGAGGACCAAGTGAAGTGAATTTTGAGAGAAAGTTTTGAGGTTCTGTAGGACAGTGGAACAAGTGGGAACTCTTCCTGCAATATATCCTATATTTCCTTAACCTCCTGGCCTTAAACTGTGCCATTACCTGTCTGCTTCCTACCTATCCCCTTCTCTGCTCTCACTCCAGCACTACACAGTCTTCTGTTCTGCCTAGGCACCACTCTCTTTTCCCCATTTTCTGCTTCTCTCCTTTCCCATTTGTATTGTCTGCTGTATGGCAGAAGTGATGAAGCTAGACCCTCATCCATTTTCCTTCCTCGTCCCATAAAAGGACAAATGAAGAAAATGAACGAATACTTTATGATTCAATGAAACCTATTTATTTTCTCAGGAATAACCAGTATGGTCACTAACGGGAAGCGTGATATACTATCAACATATGTTTGTTGCTAGGGTCCATAAATGTGTTTCATTTTAATGTGATCATGTATGTAACCCTAAACTCATTACTTATCATTTGAACTTGCAGTATGTTGCACTTTTCACATGAGCATTTTTGACAGAGAACATTTATTGGAGGAGGCGGATGCGGAGTTATGATATGTGTATCTTATGCTCCAAACTTTATAACTCTACGATGGTAACATGACACTTTGCAGTAATGTGTTTTGTTTTTCTTATTTTTCAGAGACTTCGTGACATGTTTAGTTCCCTCTCCTCCAGCAACGGGGCGGTGGTGCACCAGAGTCACAAGAAACGAAAGCTTGAACATCAACAGCATCAACAGAGGGACTATGCTCAGGCTGCAGCAGACAGCATATATACAATAAATGTTAATCAGATAAACCAGTCCGTTGTCCGACACCACGCACAAACCAATAACAATGCAGCCCAAAAAAGCCCAAACAGTGTCGCATCACAGCAGTTTATCCGTGCCTCGACCATAAAGCTGTTTGATACGTACCAGCGTTGCGGCCAAAAGGTAGTGAATGCTTAAGACTTATATTTTTGATTTGGCTAGTGTTGCAGTGTATATACATTTTTCTCTTTTCAAGTTTTGTTGTAGTTATGTATGATATATGAAATAGCTATCCAAGGATTTCTGCTGGGCCTTATGTTTTTTACCTAATTGTTCCTCTGCTACCATACACTATTACATCTCTCTCAAAGCTACCCGTTAATCACCTGTTGTATTTTCTGTTGTGTTTTCGCCGTGTTGGCATGTGTTATTACATTAATTGATGTTTGGTACAACACATAATGTATGTGGAAATTATATTAGTCTGGTGCCTCATCTTGAAGATACAGGCCCATAGAATACTGTTAGGACTGAAAACTAATGTTACTCAATGACTGTCATGGTTTCTGTTCCTGCTTGCATGTCAGTGCCATCACTTGATACTGTGTAAGCATGTTGGGTGTTACCAAATGGTGTGTTTCAGCAATGTGTTCGTATTATTGTCAACATCCAAAGACAGTGCTCTTTTGTAGATCCGTTGTACTTGGAGGTATTTCGTAACGAGTTCCTGTGAAGGTAGTGTTGAAAGTGTGCCAAAGAAGGAAAGCAGTACAGTGAAAAATTTGGTGAACTTTTCAGATTATCAGAGTTAAAGGGCCAAGAATATATAAGTTTGGGAAGTGGAATTATTCTGGCAAAAGAATTGTCAAGGAAAAGTCAGACTTGGCCAATACTGTTAATTCATTCAGAACTAAAGTTGTACAAGACATTCTCCTGCAACAGCCTATTAAATAGTGTGATATGAAGAAAGATAAGTCTTGCAGTGGCACTCCAAAATCTTTCCCAGCCACCTTCAAAGATAATATTTTGATTCTTGGCAAAGAATCAAGTATGCAAAATAGTATTTATGCCATTGCATGGTGTAACTAGAAACAGGACTGCTGCATTCGAAGCTGTCCAGCAGGATAAAAAAAGGGGAGAATCAAAGACCAGTGCAATAAGCTTAGAAATTTGTCCCCAGATTACTGGTTATAGTAAAATATTCACCACTAAGCTCAACCATAATCTTTTCCAGAATAAAGTATTTTACACAAGCTGTGGAGAAAAAAATATCCAGTATTCCTTCATTTGAATCTAGACTTTAATGCAAAATAAGTTTTACCTCAATTCTTTCAATGAAAACTTTAATCTGCAGCTCGATCAAACTTAAATGGAGACCTGCATAAAATGTGAGAAGCTCCGTACCAATTTTGGGGACCTTCCATTGTCACTGTCTGTGAGATGAGCTAAAAGTCCAAGAAAGGAGAGCAGAAAAGTTTTTTATTTGGGAAGTGAAGCATGTGAATTGTGCTTGGAGTGCGATAATACTGTCGGCTCACTTTTTACTTTGTACAGTATGTTCAGTTACTGATAATTCCCACTAAAGACAACTATTTGCAGTTTCTTTGGTATTAACAACTTAAATGACTAAGAAGCCTGTATTCTTTGTGTGTCGTTGAAGAGAGACAAATGAGCTAATGAAGTTTGTAGTATATTGTTCATCTATATATATGAATTTTTACTTCCTAGCATGCAAAAACTTGCCTTTTAACTGATGGTTGTTATTGGTAATACTGCAACCATGAAAAACATGTTCTACTCTGTGAGCACCTAAAAGAAACAGTGACATATTATCCCATTAGTGATCATTCCTTTTTTTCTCAGTGACCAACATTTTGGTCCAATAAATAAAAAACTTCAAGAAATGTGGCCAATTGTACATTCCAGAAGAGTAAAAGGTCTTAATCAAACTAAAAACGTGTGGAGTGTCAAGAGTAGAAATTAGAATCCCAACACATTTTGGGTTGTGGTAATTGTTAGAAAGATTATAATAAGAAAAGTCCTTCAGATGTGGAATCACTGGAAAAGACTGTGCTTGTCAAACAGGAAGTTAAATTTTTGCCACATGGAAGTCCAGAAAGATTCAGAATTCAAGAGGCATGTAACTGTCGACAAGTTGATACATCACGTTTCCCATATCTACATTAAATGTTAGGAACTGTTCCAGTGAATAATGCAAAGCTGTAAAAAAAAAAAAAAAAAAAAAAAAAAAAAATAAATATAGAAATCGTTTCCAGTGGTGCAGTACTGAAATGGACAGTGACGCTGTAGATGAAATTTACCACTCTCTCAATCTTTTTGCATTATTGGTATTACTTCCGTAAATTTTAGCTATAGCAGGCTCTTGATTATCCAGGTTAATCCAAAATGGATGCTATATAGATAACCAAAAAAGACATGTAATCCAGAATACACAGATTTTTACTGGAAACAGTTAAGCAATGTAAATAGGTTACTGTGATTACTACTTTTGCTAAGTACAATCCACACTGCATTTTTTCTGGTGATGTATGTATGTATGCTTTCATTTCGTGTCAGCACATAGCAAAAATTCTGAAGGGAAGAAAAACACAGTAATAGTGGTGGTAAATTACTTTGATGGTCACCAAGCTGTCTATAGAACACACCTCCAATTTCTTGTTAAGCACAGATTTTATGTCTTTAACTGTCTGCAGCTCATTGAATTCAGTTAAATTTATATCGTAACATTTCAGCGCAAGTCTTGTGAACGGGAGGGTGATGTGGGCAGTGGGAGCGGCGATACAGGGACCACTACAACCACGGGCGCACACACGACAGCTGCCACGACGACGGCCGGGCACGGCACGGGCAAGGGGGGCGGCCCGGCTGCGCCCCAAGGGTCGTCTTCTGCCGATGGTGACTATCAGCTTGTCCAACATGAGGTGTTGTACTCCATGACAACCCAGTATGAGGTACTGGAGTTTCTGGGACGTGGGACATTTGGACAGGTTTGTTTCAGTTAGAGGTATATTTGATGAACTTGGCAGTCTAGTAAATTGTTGCACAGTTTAGCTATTGTATCCTCCATCTGAGTTTTTTTAAATAGCGTAAATCGCTTGACCTATTTCAAGTCATTTTAAGCAGACTAGTTCATTTACTCTGGTGTCTTCCAATTTGTTTTGTTCATTTTTCTTTCTAATTATTTTTTGTACCCTATCATGTACTGACTCTTCAGCCAATGTTTGTAGTTTCTAATGCAACAGGTAGATGTAATCTCCACCCACTTCCATGTAATAAGGTAACCAGCTATTTTGTGTGTGGTACAGGAGACCTGAGTTGCAAGTTTGTACATTTTCTTTGCCCAAGTGTCTTATACAGTACATTTACATTGTAGGTACCATTCAGCCATGAGCACAAGAAATGTGGGTAACTGAATACTGATTAGAACATGGAATCTAATTTCTCACTTTTTCTGTGGTGTAGATATTTGTTATTGTTCAGCGACAAACTTTTAATGTAAATTTTATAGTCTGGTACTATGATAACTGTGACAGAAAAAATGCTTGGATATCCATGATTTCCATTCATTGAGTGCTGTGTATCAACATATTATAGGTCTATGTTCAAGTCATATCTGTCAAACATTTTCTTAAAATCACATTTTTAATTAACAGCACTGCATACTATTCTAATCAACTTGCAAATGATGGTAGTGCCCTTTCTGTAATATTATAACATGTCTTTGTGTGTTGTAGTGATATTTCAGTGTGATATGAAGAATCAGAAGTAGAAATACACATTAAAATACTTGTTTTGTAAACTAGCTTTTGCCCCCAAAGCTAACAGTGTCTCACAGAAGATTTAGAGAAATCAGGAAATTCTGTTAGCCCTCATTTTGATCAAGAATATTACCTTCATTTGAGATTGAATAAAATATACTGGATTCATGCACCGATGGGAAACACTGGATTGAATGTAATATGTGTATGAGAGTATATCACTTCTCATGAAATAAACAAGCAATCAAAGTCCTTTTCCTACATCCCTGTCTGCTGCTCATTTCACAATGTGTGTAGTGGATGTGGTTACTGTACCAGTATTGAAAAGATTAGATATTAAATTCCAGTGATTACGTATTGAAATCCGATGAAGGAAGATCCTTACATACATAAATACATACAGATGTTCCTTACTGGGGCTTAGTGTATTCCTGAAAAATATCTTCATTTGATTTTAAAATGCTGTTATGTGAATGAAACTATGATCATGTCAAGTCATTTATAATCCAAGCATAACGTAATATCTCTTAAAAATATACTACTCTGTAAAGGAATATTGATTGGCAAAGAGACATTTTTTTCTGCCTCTTTCTCAGTTTTTGGGTAAAACAACACAAATTAATAAATAAAGCAACATATCATAAGTAATGTATAGAAGTTGAGAAAGTACATGTTACCTTCCTCAAAAAACAGTGGCTTCAAACAAAGGACAAGTGGTTATATATGCCAGGGTTAAGGTCCTTGTAATAAAATTTAAGAACAAAATAATTTGGCAGTTTTGTGGAGTATTCGTAGAAATGCGGTGAGAGGGAGAAGAATAATATGCACTTGCTGGTTTCAACATCAGTGTAAGAAAAGTGCCTTGAACAGCTTTGACTGACAGCACATTCATTAACATAAAAGATAAAAAGAACAGTACTTAATCATTTGTCTAAACTAGCAGAATTGATTTTTTACATACCAAAGAGTGATGGAACAAGTATACTATGAATTTCATGATTAAAATAGTAGAGATATCTGTTATGAAATACCAAGTGTTTATCTTCACCCCCCCCCCCCCACCACCACCCCCCCACCCTTGCTACCATTCATACATAATGTAATTCTGTGGTTATGAGGACCATATTTCTCAGAGGTCTAACTGCTGTGAAGAAGACACCCCCCCGCCCACTGTCCCCGCCCCCCCTCCACAACAATGAAAAAAATTAGTGTTTGCTTTATATCGTGCCAGAGGCTCTTGGCCACATTATGTGATGCTGTTGGTGAAACTGTGTATAAAGTGTTTCTTTAAGGTATAGTAAATAATGGGTAAAATAATGTGTGTGTTGAATGAAAAATTTTCACACTGACTAGAGTTACTGCATTAGGGGAACACATTGACTGTTTTGTAAAAGAAATGTGTGTATTAATATTTGAGGCTCCAGGCACACACATGGTATTATTACTGGTTTTGACTTCTTAGCTAATCATCACCATATGATTTGAATGTGTTACCTACTATGCACAGCTGAACTGGCCATGATAGCTGTTAAGCTGTTAATTTGTATTTTCTGTGTACTCAAATCATTTGATGATGACATGCTAAGATGTCAAAACAGGTAATGATATCGTGTGTGAGTGGTGGGTGAGATATATTTTAAAAAATTGACAGATTTTTAACATAATATAAATGGATACATAAAAAAAAAATTACTCACCTAGTGGCAGCAGCACGCACATACAAAAGGATTTACAAGCTTTCGGAGCCAGTGGCTCCTTCTTCTGGCAGAAGAGTTGAAGGGGAAGGAAGGGGGATGAAGGAAAAGGCCTGGAGAGGTTTAGCGGAAAGGGGTACAGTTTAGAAAAGTCACCCAGAGCACAAGTCATGAGAGGCTTACCGGTTGGGATGAGAAGGTAAGTGTTCACCTGCTGCCACTTCGTGAGTAGATTTTTTTTGTTTCCATTTACATTATATTATCAATAATTGATTATTTTCATTGTTATGTGGACAAATTTTCAAGTTTCTTGTATTTTTCCATAGTCATTGGTATTGTGGGTTAGTGACTGTAAGCTTTCATTTACACAGTATTCTAAAAAATAAAAAGAAATAATCTGACAGTCAGACAGCAATTGCGTTTCAGAAATTATGAAACACTAAAAAACATTTTTGTAACAGTTTTAGTGGTGAAATTGTCAGTCGAGGAGAAAATAAATGCGGAAGTTATTTTCACATCTTCTTATTTAGTGTTTATTAACAGGTGTTGATGCTTGAACTGAAATTTCCTTTGCTGTATTTCACAGCGGCTTTTTTGTTAAGTAGAAAAAAAATTACAGATGTGGTTGTGAAGGGAAGGAAGATAGTAGCTTATGAGACAATTGTCAGAGAGAGATAAATTAAGCCATAGATTCACTCATCAGGTAGTTAGAATTTCAGTCTTTTGTGTTATGTAATTGTTGCCTACAACTGATTGTTTGATCTGAATATGCTTCTTGACTCTGCATCTTCACTGATTTAGTCTCTTGTCCGCTACTTTTTCATCCTTTAACTTGTATTCATTTACAATTTTATCACTGTTGGTAACAGACATCGAAGTAGATTTGAGTTGGACACTTGGAAGTTTCCAGATACTTTATACTAAAATACTGTTATCAGTCTGTCTGACTCCTCTGTTTTTTACTTCATTTTAGTAATGTTTCATGCAGCCATTTTTATGAATGTTTACAGGTAGTTAAGTGCTGGAAGAAAGGCACAAATGAAATTGTTGCCATTAAAATACTCAAGAATCATCCATCATATGCTCGGCAGGGTCAAATTGAAGTAAGTTTGAAAGGACTTATGTCCATATGTTGAAATAGACATATTAAATGTTTTGCTTTTTACTTACCAGAGCTCACTATGATTGAATGTCTTTACAGGTCAGCATTCTCTCTCGCCTTAGCCAAGAAAATGCAGACGAATTCAATTTTGTCAGAGCCTTTGAGTGCTTCCAGCACAAAAACCATACATGTTTGGTATTTGAGATGCTTGAGCAGAATTTATATGATTTCCTGAAACAGAATAAATTCAGCCCTTTGCCTCTCAAATACATTCGACCAATACTTCAACAAGTATTAACAGCGCTTTTGAAATTGAAGGTAAGTTATAGACTCAAATCTTGCACTGCATTTTATTTCACTTCACACAGGTGGACTCTTCACCAAACCATCTTAAATTTCCCATACAAAATTCACACTGTACTAGTACAGGCCATCTTTTCATCAAGATTTAAATGTTTTAAATTTTCCTCTTGGGTCCTTTCCAAAGTTTTACTGATTGTTACTTACACACACATGCAGATCTTTAGAAGATACCTGACACAGCTTTCATTCTAGCTAATGTAGGCCATGTTAGTTCACAGTTTTTGTATGTTGTTTGATTAATTTTTATCACGATAAACCATTTTCAAATAGTGGATACAATTAACAATTGACACTGTTCCTCCTCCTTGTCAATCACGACAGTCTTTGCTGTTTTCACGTAGAAGGATTCAAAGCATTGTGTTGCTGCTGACTAAAGCATGTCATTTCTTTGAATACTCTGACACACGCAATAAATGACACAGAGTTCATAAAATTTACTGATCGTATGAATTGTAGCCAGATAGTATCGTAGTCTACTGAAGTAAAAAGTAATAGTGGTAGGCAGACATTTCTATACTCGGATCTTAAGCAGTCCCAGTCGTAAGACAATCAGTCCAACGAGTAGATGCTGTGCTGAGTAGTCACCAGTACTTCAGTCGGCCATGTAAAGGGGCATGTTAGTCGGTGAATAGAAGTGGTTATGAACTTGCACAACTTGGCCATAAATTGACCAGATGACTGGCCCACCTCATTTGCCGCCCAGAGATCCTGTGTTGTTCAGTGTTCTCTGAAATTTTGAAACTTCCTGGCAGATTAAAGCTCTGTGCTGGATCGAGACTCGAACTTGGGATCTTTGCCGTTCGCGGGCAAGTGCTCTACCAACTGAGCTACCCAAGCACAACTCATGCCCCATCCTCACAGCTTTACTTCTGCCAGTACCTCGTCTCCTACCTTCCACCAGGCACTGAAATTTTGTTGGACATGAAGGTGTAACGAGGCATATCGGTAGTATACCAATGTCCCTTGGGCTTACAAGAAAAACAGTTCACACTCTTCTGATCCAGGACACTTGACTACAGTCAGTTCTGTTTATTTAGGGTTGATTGTATAAACATCACTGACTGGAGGTAAAATTTGACGTTACTTAAGAAATTGAACTCTGTTCAGGGCTCTTCCAATTGTATGACACTAAACTTGGATCCAGTGTAGGAGATTCAATGTTCATTTAAACTAGCAAGAAACCTACTTGGCAACATCACTAAAATTGGCTGTCAACACCTGACCTGGTAGTGTGCATGTTAACACGACCGCTTCCGGGATGGGGTGGTTTGCTTGCTGCAGTTAGAATCTACCTGGTGTATTAACAACAAGGGGTCACTGTGCCAGCGTTGATGTGGTTTCCCACATGCCCACTAGGTGAATACCTGGCTGGTTCCCATATTCCGATTTGGATGCATGGTATGCAAACATTTTGAACACTTTCTTGCACTTGCACCCAGAAGTTTTTCTATATCTAGACAGATTGGGTACACTGCTTCTGTCATGGGTGGGTGAATAGGAGACTGATGACCTTACCTCTTTGGCATCCTTAAACACTTAAATGCAAAGCAAAGCTACCTACATGCTTATTGCACTCTGAACACCGACAGTGGTTGTTCATTGCAGATTCACAGTATCTGTTATTGAAGATGTTATGTTACAAAGTTTGTTGGTTGGTTGATTTGTGGGGGAGGAGACCAAACAGTGAAGTCATAAATCCCATCGCATTAGGGAAGGATGTTTGCCAAGCCCTTTCCAATGAAACGTTCTGACAGTCTCCTGAAGTGATTTAGGGAAATCTCGGAAGACCTAAATCAGAATGGCTGGGCAGGGGTTTGAACCGTTGTCCTCCCAAATGCGAGTCCAGTGTGCTAACCACTGCACCACCTCGCTTAATCATGTTATAAAGGTGGAGGAAGAGGAAGAGAAAAAGCAGTGATCTTCAAAATTTTCTCCTTGCAGAAAAGATTTGTTGCTTCAATTCGTATTGGGTCAACATAAGGATACAATAAAATAGAAAAAAAAACCTGATAAATTACTGTGGGCAATAAGCAAAAGGCGTAACTGTTCCTATGGAAATACATCATTAGTAAATTCTGCAGTCATTACATTGTGACTCCTGTTAGTTTCATTTTCTGTTGGTTCTATATTTTCTTCATAGACATTGTTTCATCCTGAAGTCATATGAGGTGCTTTGTATGCATTTTAATATTGTCTTATTAAGTTTAGTGTCTGAGATTGCTTGTACGAGGTGTGAAAATTGCTTATACAAGATTCTAAGAATGGATCCACTACTGCTTATTGGTTTGGCGGGCAGGTACACGGAGGATGGGGAGCAAGTCATTGTCTTGTCCTTGAACGCCCTCTGACAGGAAACTGTTTTTCCTTTATTCACCTCGTTGTGGCAGCTGGTTGAGTTCGGGTCTGTTAGGGCTTGTTGCCAGATTCTGTCTGCGTGAAAAAGGACATAAAAAACAGAGCAACGAGTTTGTGTGAAATTTTGTTTTAAATCCGAGAAATCGGCTTCTGACACTTATGAACTATTAAAAACAGCATTTGGAGATAATTGTATAAGTCAGCCAAATGTTTTTGTCTGGTTCAACAGATTTAAAATGGCTGCAAATCATTTGAAGACGAACCATGGTCCGATTGTCCTTCCACCTCAAAAACAAATAAAAATGTTGTGAAAGTTCACGACTTAGTGTGCTCTGATCCTAGACTTACAATTAGGGAGATGGCTGATGAACTTAATTTAAGTTTCTATGCAATTCAGTCAATTTTAACTGAAGATTTGAACATGTGTCGAGCGCCCGCAAAATTCATTCCAAAAGTGTTGTCAAGTGACCAGAGACAATACCGACATGAAGTGTGCCAAGATCTGATTAATCGGACAAAAAATGACCTAGATTTGTTAAATAGGGTAATTACAGGTGACGAATTGTGGGTGTATGGATATGATCCTGAAACCAAAGTGCAGTCCTTGCAGTGGAGGATCCAGGTTCACCAAAGCCAAAAAAAGCATGGCAAAGTTGGTCAAAGGTGAAGACAATGTTGGTGATTTTTTTCGATTCTAGCGGTATTGTGCATTATGAACTTATGCCTGGAGCACAAACAATTAACCGGGAGTACTAGAAATGTGTCCTTCCCCAGATGGTCAGTCCTTTGCCATGGTAAATCCGTTTATTATTCAGAAAGGTGTTGATGCAGTTGCCGGCCCTGTGAAATCCTGCTCTCGTTTACAGAATGGCACTTTGCTTTTGGAGACCACTTCTGATTCAGAACGCAACAGCTGCTTGCTGCCTCGCTTCTGCTCAGTTACCCTGTTCGTGTCAAGGCCCATAGAACTTAGAATTCTTCCTGTGGTGTAATTTACACCAGACTGCTCGACGGTCTAACAGAGGCCGAAATTCAATCTTACCTCTCCGATCAGGGTGTCATTGCCATCCATCGTGTAATGAAAAAGGTAGATTCCTCCTTAGTGCCCACCTGCACTCTCTTTCTCACCTTCGATAGAGTGGTGCTTCCGCCCAAGTTCAAAGCAGGCTATAAAATTGTCACAGTCTGGCCATATGTTCCGAACCTGATGCGCTGCTTACCTGTGTCATCATTTCAACCACACTAGAATGTCCTGTCAATACCCAGCCAAATGTTGTCACCTGTGTTAGGTATGCGCACAAGGGTGATTGTCCACCTCCTCCTCCCTGCTGTATCAATTGCAATGGCAGCCATGCTGTCTCGTCTCGGGATTGCCCCATGTATCTTGATGAGCGGGCTGTTCAAGAGATCTGGGTAAAGGAAAAAGTGCCTTACCCAGTCGCTCGCAAGTTACTGGCTAGTCGCCAACCCTGCGTTCTCCCATCTGGTGCCTATAGTTCTGTTCTTATTGCCCTTGCTCTATGAAGGACATGGCCATGCAGACATGTGACCTCGAATTCAGCTCTGAGGTTGTGAAATTGCCCAGTGTCAAGGTAGCATCACCATCCGCCCCTTCCAGCTGTGCAACAAACTGTTAAACTCTTGCCTCAAGGGGCGAAGCCACCATCTACACAACCGGTACGCTGGAAAGGACAGAAGGAGTACTCCCGTGAAGACTTCCTCCGTCCCTCCAGCCAAACAACATCTGTCTCTTCCTCTAACCAGAAAGGCTTGAAGAAGTCCACCAAAGGCAAATGGTGTTATCCTTCACAAACTCAAAGATCCTCTTTGATGGTGTTGCCCTGTGATACCTTAACCCCTCCAGTTTCCGTGTCACCAGTGTGGCACCAATAACAGTTTTTCAGCATTGGACTCCACAGAGCGACTGCACAAGCAAGCTGATGCTTCTGCGGACCCCATGGAGCAGGATCCTCATGCTTCTGTGCCCTGTAATAGCGATTCTTCCCCGCCTGTCACTTGGCCGCCGAGGTGACACCCTTACATCTCTTCCTAATCATGGCTCTCCTCCAATCGAATGTTTGCGGTTCATGGTCCCACAGAGAGGATTTACGGCTGCTTTCAGCATTGCAGCGTCCCTTTATATTCTGCCTTCAGGAAACGAAATGTGCTCTTATGACCGCTTTGAGCTTTCCTATTTCTTACCCGATTCATTTTGACCTTCTCCCTGAGGTTGGCGTTCCATCTCATGGGGGTGTCACGCTTCTTACACGGGATGACATTTGTAGTCAACCCATCTCCCTTTCTACCAATTCTCAAGCTGTTGCAGATTGCCTTTTCCTTCCCCACCTGACTTTCTCCCTCTGTACCATTTGTGTCTCTCCATCATTTGCTGTCACCAGGGCAGACTTCCTTCAGCTTATTGGGCAGCTACCTTCCTCATTTTTGCTACTCGGTGACTTTAATGTGCATCATCCCCATTGGGGTTCTCCCAGGACCTGTCATAGGGTGCCCTCTTGGTAGACCTTCTTAACCAACTTAATCTCTTCTGCCTTAACACTGGAGTACCCACTTTCCTTTCAGACTCCTCACACACCTATTCCCATTTGGACCTATCCTTGTGCACTGCCCAGCTTGCTCCTTGTCTTGAGTAGTCCATTCTTTCTGACACCTACTCGAGCAACCATTTCCTGTGTGCTATCCGTTTGCTGACTCCTACCCCATCCGCGTGCACGCCTAAATGGCAGCTTCCTAAGGCTGACTGGCACCTTTTCTCCTCCCTGGCGACCTTCAAAGAACATGATTTCCTCAGTTGTGCTGACCAGGTGGAATATGCCGCAAACATTGTCCTTACTGCTGTAGAACGTTTCATTCCCCGCACTTACTCTTTACCATGTCATGTCCCAGTCCCTTGGGGCACTGAGGCATGTCACGGCACAATTTGTGCACGGAGACATGCTCTCCACATTTTTAACTGCCACCCTAAGATGTCAAACTGCATTCATTCTAAACAGATGCATGCAAAGTGTCATCACATTTTTTGGGATAGCAAAAAAGCTAGTTGGATTTCATCCATTAGTTCTTTTAACAGTTCCACACCTTCTTCACTCGTGTGGGCCAACTTCCGACGGCTCTCTGGGACCAAGATCCATTCCCCAATTTTCGGCCTGACGGTAGCTGATGATGTCATTGTGGACTCTCTTGATATCCCCAATACCTTGGGCTGCCATTTTGCTGAAGTTTCGAGCTCTTCCCACTATCACCCTGCCTTCCTCCATCGGAAACGAGTGGAGGAGGCTTGGGTAATACCCTTCAATTCCCTGAATCGTGAGTGCTACAATGCTACCTTTACTATGACAGAGCTAGCTCATGCTCTCACTTCATCCTGATCCTCCACCCCAGGGTCAGACGCTGTCCACATTCAGATGTTGCAGCACCTTTCTCTGCAGGCAAGCGCTTTCTGCTTAACACATACAACCGCAGCTGGGCAGGGGGCAAATTTCCTTCCCGGATGCTGACGTAAAGCCACCGTCATACCCATACCTAAGCCTGGTAAGGACAAAACCCCATCTCTCTTACCAGCTGCATTTGCAAAGTGATGGAACGTATGATTCATGCCTGGCTGGTGTGGTGGCTAGAGTATCACAATTTACTGACGAATGCACAGTATGAATATCAAGCTCAGTGTTCTGCAGTAGACCATCTACCATCTCGTTACTTTGTCCACCCGCATCATGAATGGTTTCCTGCGGTAATCGCAGACTGTGGCTGTATTTTTCGATTTGGAGAAGGCCTACAACAACTGCTGGAGAACTGAAATCCTCCGTACTCTTTACATGTGAGGCTTCTGCAGGTGCCTGCCCTGTTTCCTCCAGGCATGTTTAAAAGACAAAGTTTTCGAGGTGCGTGTGGATTCTGCCTTGTTTGGACACCTTTAGTCTGTAAAATGGTGTGCCTCAGGATTCCGTCCTTAGTGTCGCCCTCTTTGCTATTGCTATTAACACTATAATGGCCTGTTTCCCGTTGGGCATCTCCGGTTCCCTTTTTGTTGACAATTTTGCCATCTATTGCAGTTCCCCGCAGACCTGTATTACTAAGCGGCATCTTCAGCGCTGCCTTGATCATCATTACTCCTGGAGCATCGACAACGGCTTTCGCTTTTCCGGTGACAAAACTGTCTGTACGAATTTCTGGCAGCACAATTTTTTTCTTCCACCATCTCTACATCTTGGGCCTGTTGCCCTTCCATTCGTTGAAACTATGAAATTCCTGGGGCTCATGCTTGATAGGGAACTCTCTTGGTCCTCCCATGTGTCTTACCTGGCAGACCGCTGTACTCGGTTCCTCAGTGTCCTACGTGTCCTCAATGGTATTTCCTGGGGTGCTAATCAAACTACCCTCCTCCTTTTGTACCGGCCCCTTGTCTATTCGAAACTCGACTATGGATGCTTTGTTTATACGTCTACACGTCCATTCCTCTTATGTCGTCTCAGCACTATCGTGGCAGCCGTTTGGCCAAGGGCGCCTTTTACACTAGCCCGGTTGAGAGTCTGTATGCTGAAGCTGCTGAACTACCACTATCATACCACCATGACGTTCTCCTCAGCAGGTATGCATGCCATTTGTCTGCCATGCGTGGCCACCTATCCTGTTGTTGTTGTTGTGGTCTTCAGTCCTGAGACTGGTTTGATGCAGCTCTCCGTGCTACTCTATCCTGTGCAAGCTTCTTCATCTCCCAGTACCTACTGCAACCTACATCCTTCTGAATCTGCTTAGTGTATTCATCTCTTGGTCTCCCCCCTACGATTTTTACCCTCCACACTGCCCTCCAATACTAAATTTGTGATCCCTTGATGCCTCAGAACATGTCCTACTAACCGATCCCTTCTTCTGGTCAAGTTGTGCCACAAACTCCTCTTCTCCCCAATCCTATTCAGTACTTCCTCATTAGTTATGTGATCTACCCATCTAATCTTCAGCATTCTTCTGTAGCACCACATTTCGAAAGCTTCTATTCTCTTCTTGTCCAAACTATTTACCATCCATGTTTCACTTCCATACATGGCTACATTCCATACAAATACTTTCAGAAATGACTTCCTGACACTTAAATCTATACTCGATGTTAACAAATTTCTCTTCTTCAGAAACGCTTTCCTTGCCATTGCCTTGCCTTGCCTATTCTATGCCGCCGTATTCGATAATTCCTTTGATTGCCAGTATGGGGCATGTCCCTCTTCTCTGTTACGTCCTGTAGTCTGCTTTTGGAACTTGCTATGGCGGCTTAACTTCACACTACTTTCAACTTTCTCAGTGGGTGTGAACCCCTCACCACCTTGGCTTCACAAATTAGCCTGTGTTATCTTTGGCCTTCATTCACTTCCTAAGGACACTACTCCAGCCTCAGTCCCAAGCAACTTCATGATAATACCTTTGTATACACTGATCGCTCTAGGACTGACCATGGGGTTGGGTGTGCCTTCGTCATTGGCACACGTGTCGTTCGATATCAGCTTCCGGTATACTGCTCAGTATTTACAGCTGAGCTCTTCTCCCTGTATCAGGCCACGGAGTACATCCGGCGACACAGTCTTTTCAATTGTGTCCTTTGCCGGACTCACTCAGTGCCTTTCAAAGTCTACATGCACTGTACACTGCCCATCCCTTCGCGCAGCGGGTCCAGGAAAACTGTCACTTAGTGTGATGCTTCTGTGGATTCCTGGTCATGTCGGTCTGCCAGGAAACGAGGCTGCTGATGCTGCTGCCAAGGCTGCAGCCCTCGTACCTCAGCCCGCGTGTTCCCTCTGATGATTTCTGTGTTGCCGTCTGTCAGGAGGTGGTGTCCCTTTGGCATCACCAGTGGTCCTCCCTTCTTGGGAATAAGTTCAGGATTGTTAAGCCCCTCCCAGTGGCTTGGACGACCCCCTCTCGGCCCTCCCGCCGGGAGGAGGCCATTTTAACTGGGCTGCATATTGGGCACTGCCTTTTTAGCTGTCATCATTTGATAAGTGGCACTACCCCACCACTTTGGACACAATGTGCCCAAGTTTTAACTGTCCGCCACTTCCAGATGGAATGCCCATTTTTTTAACCGTTTACGTTTCCGCTTGGGTTTTCCGTCTGCTGTATCGGCCGTTTTAGCAAATGACGCATGGGTTGTCAACCGCATTTTACTTTTTATCCGCTGAAGCAATATGACGAAGGCCATTTAATTTTTAGTTTTGGACCTTCGTTTCATATGGTGTCTTTTTAGCCCTTTTTCCATGTGCCTGTTTTTAGCTGCTTTCTATTATGTCAGTAGGGACTGACGTATAGTCATTTTTTAACTCCTCTCTGTCTTTGTGTTCTATAGTTTTGACTTGGGTGCTTATGACTCCAGTTATTTTTTGCGCCCTAAAACAAAACAAAACAAAACCTGTCGATAGACTTCTGGTTGATGCTGTGATTCCCCCTCTTTTGAATCGGTAGTCGGAGCTCCTGGTTTCCTATGCCTTTGCTATCCACTCTTTCCCTGTTCACCTTTCAAATTCTATTCTTTCGCACCTTCGGACATCACCCGCCGACTTCCTGCCCTCGGGTTGGTTTACAAGTTAGGTTCCACCTCGCTTCTCTTCATCACGATTTCAATGTTCCCACTTTATCCTGTCCTCTGAGCAGCCTCCCTTGGTTAGTTCCTCTGCCCCAAATTCGGATTGATCTCTTTCAGGATCCAAAAGCCTCCAACGCTCTGATGGCATGCCGTTGTTTGTTCTATCTGCTCTCGTGGGAGTTTCAGGTTGCTGTTGTTTTTTACAGCAGTGGCTTTAAATCAGCCAGTCACATGGGATATGACTTCATGTCTTCTGTTGGTACGGAACATCATCTCTTACCTGCCATGTGTCGGGTGTTTACTGCAGAATTGATGACCATTTAGCAGACACTCTGCTTTATTTAATGGTAGACTCTCACCTGAGTTTTATTATGTACAGACTTGATGAGTGGCCTTCAGTGGCCCAGTGTTTTACCCTCCACCCCTTGATCTCTGCCATCCACAGCCTTCTAGCTGATCTTGACAGTTGCTGCTTGTTTGGTTGATTTCCTTTGGGCCCAATCTTCTGTCTGCAGGGGGCAGCCATCTACCCCCCTATCCTCTCTGATACCTCCAGGGATGGATTTGCGGCTTCATGTCAAATTCCTTTTTACTCATATGTAGCCGACTTGTGGTGAGGGGGCCACCCCTATGTGTAATAAACTTTGTGGGATTAAGAGGACTTTCGCCATGTGGCATTTTTCTTTGCGCCTTTCCTGACGGGAATCTGCCCTCCTCTGCTGTCTTTGTATCAGCAGTACATGTTGAGCCATGGTTTTTTTTTCTTTGCAGTGAACTACCACCGCCCCCCTTTTGTAATTGTGAGACCTCCTTCATGGTGATATATATTTTGCTGGACCGCCCCCACCTTCTGCCCTTCCCATTAAATATATGCCCTCCCACTCACTGCCTCAGGGCATTGGTGGATGACCCTCGCATGGTTGCATCCGTCCTTGGTCTTTTCATGAAAGTAGTTTGTCCATACAGATTTTAGTACCTGAATTTACTTCTAGAATCTCTCCCACACCAGCCAGGTCTCCCCCCCCCCCCCCCCTTCTCCTACATTTTGTTTTGTCTTTTGTTCCCTATTGTTTCCCCTTATATATAGAAAGAAACATTCCACGTGGGAAAAATTTATATAAAAAACAAAGATGCTGTGACTTATCAAACGAGAAAGCGCTGGTAGATAGACACAATAGAAAACACACAATCAAATTTCAAGCTTTCGCAACCCAAGTTAGCTTCATCAGGAAAGAGGGAAGGAGAGGAAAAGACGAAAGGATGTGGGTTTTAAGGGAGAGGGTAAGGAGTCATTCCAATCCCGGGAGTGGAAAGACTTACCTTAAGGGGGGAAAAAGGACAGGTATACATGCGCACGCGCATGCGCGCGCACACACACACATCCATCCGCACATATACAGACACAGGCAGACATGTAAATGCAAAGAGGTTGGGCAGAGATGTCAGTCGAGGCGGAAGTAGAGAGGCAAAGATGTTGTTGAATTACAGGTGAGGTACGAGGTGCGGCAACTTGAAATTAGCGGAGGTTGAGGCCTAGTGGGTAACGGAATATGACTAGTAGAGCAGAGCAAGTAGTATGACAAATACAGTAGATGTAGTATCAAATCAGGGGTAAAAATAAAAAAAAATCAAGGAATGTACCTGGAGTCACCAGAATGCGTGTTCTGGGCTACCAAAACAATTGTGTAATCAATGCCTGATAAATAACACCTTGCTAAATGACTTGCTTATATTTTGTTTATCAATGCATGTTCAGTAGTTAAGAAATCAATACTCATTGCATAGTTGCTGCTATTTGAGCCCAGAGAGTACATTTGTAAGCGATGTTCAGATGTTATTGGTTGCAGGCAAAACCAACATAACTACTCACCATATGTTGGAGATGCTGAGTCGCATATAGGCACAACAAAAAGACTGTCACAAAATGAGCTTTTGGCCAATAAGGCCTTTGTCGAAGACCCCCCCCCCCCCACACACACACACACACACACATGACCAGAGTCTCTGGCAGCTGAAGCTAGACTATGAGCAGCAGCACCTGTTGAGAGAGGCAACTGGGTAGGTGTAAGGATGAGGCTGGGTGGGAGGAGGAGGGGGGGGGGTGTAGCAGGGTAGGGGTGGGGGCAGTAAAGTGCTGCTAGCAGGAGCATGCAGGGTCGAAGTGAAGAAAGGGTAGGGCAGCTAGGTGCAGTCGGGAGGTTAGATGGAGGGTGGGGGAGAGAAGAGATAGTGGAAAAGGGGAGAACTAAAGAGACTGGATGTGTTGCTGGAATAGGAACAGGGAAGGGGCTAGATGGGTAAGGATAGTGACTAATGAATGTTGAGGCCTAGAGGGTTATTGGAACATAGGCCATATTCCAGGGAGAGTTCCCACCTGCGCAGTTCAGAAAAGCTGGTGTTGGTGGAAAAGATGCATATGGCGCAGGCTGTGAAGTAGTCATTGAAATTAAGAATGTCATGTTGGGCAGTGTGCTCAGCAACAGGGTGCTCCAGTTGTTTCTTGGCCACAGTTTGTTGGTGACTGTTCATGTGGACAGAAAACTTATTGGTTATCATGCAACACTGTGGTTGCAGCTTAGCTTGGAGATTACATGCCTCTTTTCACAGGTAGCCCTGCCATTGATTGGATAGGTGATGTTTGTGTCCGGACTGGAGTAGGTGGCAATGGGAGGACTTATGTGGCAGGCCTCGCATCTAGGTCTATTTCAGGGATGTGTTCCATGAGACAAGGGTCTGAGAGCAGGGTTTTGAATAGGGATGGATGAGAACATGGTGTAGGTTCGGTGGTTGGCGGACTACCACTGTGAGAGGGGTGGGAAGGATCACATATCCCATCAAAGACAGGGCTACCTGTGAAACCAGTCATGTGATCTACTGTGCTGAATTATGTGTGGGCATGGCAACCAACACGCTGTCTGTCCGCATGAATGTCCACGGACAAACTGTGGCCAAGAAACAGCTGGACCATCCTGTCACGGTGCGCTCCGCCCCACACGACGTTCTTTATTTCAATAACTGCTTCATAATTTGTGCCACCTTGATCCTTCTTGCCAACACCAACTTTTCAGAACTGCACAGGAGGGAACTCTTCCTGCAATATATCCTATGTTCCCATAACCCTCCTGGCCTCAACCTTCATTAGTCATTATCCTTACCCATCTAACCCCTTGCCTGTTTCCATTCCAGCACTACACAGCCACACAGCCATCTATTCCACCAACACAACCAGTCTTTTTATTTCTCTCCTTTTCTGCTAATCCCTTTCTCTCCCCTGCTCTCCGTCTAACCTCCCGACTGTACCTAGTTGCCTTATCCTCTCTCCACCTCATCTCTGCATGCTCCCACTAGCAGCACTTTCCCTTCCCCCTCCCTGCCACAGCCTCCTCCTTGCCCCCATTTGGCTGCCTCTCCCATCATGTACTGCTTAGTCTGGCTTCAGCTGCCAGACTCTGTGGTCTTGTGTGTGTGTGTGTGTGTGTGTGTGTGTGTGTGTGTGTGTGTTCTTCGACAAATGCCTTGTTGGCCTGAAGCTGATTTTGTGACAGTGTTTTTGTTGAGCCTGTCTGTGACTCGTCCCCTGCTATATGGAGAGTAACAACTATCTTTTTCATAATATTGTTACTTTCCATCCTGGATTTTCCATTGTTTCACAATTTCCTTTCTTATTCTGCTGCTTAGTGTCTATACAATGGTGAATCAAATATAAACTGGAATTTTTTTGTAAATTTATTTAAGCTTCAGAAAAAATCCATACAAACCAACTTATTTTTCTGTGTAGTCAACTGAAAGAGAAAGACACTGTTCCCAGCGGATAGTCAGTTTCTTCATCTCGATTTCATAAAATTAACATGGCTGTGACAGCAGCTAGTTGCCCACAAACACTTCGACAGTGCCATTGTTGTCATATCTATGTCCTTCAGCTCCTTCCTGTAGTGGCTCAACAAATGGAAAATGCAGGGCCATAAGTCTGGGCACTGGGGAGGATATACTAGAGTAGATCAGAACAATTTTTGAATTTTTTGTTGAGTTTAGGCAGCTGCTTGGTGATCATGTGGGGAGTACCATAACTTACGTCAGTCTCTGTAGCAATTTCAGAAACCTTTATTTTGTGATAATCTTAAATAAACTGACTAACAATGCATATGTTCTCCTCAAGACAATTTCAGTGAGCTGCATTCTCATCTGTTTTTTGTCCTCGTAGAAACTTTGTTCCATGTGTACACTTGAGTCTTTCTCAGAGTGATGACCCTGTGCCGCAAGTCGTTCAAAATTTTGGATGGTTTTTCTTGCTTTGTTGGGAGTCTCTTGAATATAATGCATTGGTGCAGCAGATGATGGTACCTCTTGCTCTGACATTGCGATTCTGACTAAAGGAATGGCTGGACAGCATTCTAGCTACATAGAACAATCACTAGAAATGAAAGTAACACCACTCTCCGTTTACAAAAAGGCCACATAAAACCAAAATTCTGGTTTACATTTGTTTCACCCTTGCAAAATGGCATTAAATTAATCATGTAAATTATGAGAAGTCTCCAAGAATTGTTATGAGATCAGTTATTATCTGCACTCGTCACACAAATAGCTAATAGTTACCTTAACATAACCTTACAGATTGAAAAATATATTTTGAGCTTCAGCAGTTTGGGACTAGTGTGGTCGTATATTTGTGTTTTAATAACAGCTTTTTTATTATCTAGGTTTGTATTTGCTCAAAATAAAAAGCGTTGTTTTGTAATGTCACTACATTTTAAACTGATTATTACATTTGAACATAACTTTGATCTCTGCGTTTTCATCAAAGTCGACACTACTTGATTTCAACATAATCTGAGATTTGTGTTTATGCAATGCAGGTTTCAGAGTTCAACTTGATATGAGGTCATTTTCTGTGTTAATCCAAGGTCAAATATTCAAAGTCAGATGCTTTGTGCAATTGGCCCTTAGCCGTCTTTTGTCTGGACAGTAACTGTCACTGTTGTTTTTCTTTAATTCTGTTAATGCACTTGTAAAACTTCAAATAACATTCTCTTCAAGATGTCATGCACATTCCATATGGCCCTAACAGAATTATGTTAAGACTGTTGTAACTTCATGTGTGGGAGATAAAGGCTTAATGGCTTGAATATATACAAAGGGGTCCAGAAAATATAGACTTTCTTTGATAGTTAATATCTTTGGAACAAAATGACATATCGTTGCAATTTTGTGCAGTAGTGTACTTCATTGTTTGCTCATCAGATCTTGGTGCATGCTTTCCAGCAGATGACAGTGCAGCAGTGAATGAATTAAGATTGTTGTTTGAGCAGTGCAAAGCTGTATTGAAGTGATACTGGAAGTACAAAAACATGGAGGTACAATGGCAGTGCCATAATGTGTACGGGGCTCAGCCACCAACACATACAACAATTTATTGTATTCGAGATAAATTTGAAGCCGATGGTAGTGTTGAGGATGTGTATAAGGAAAGGCCTGGCCGACCAAAAACATCAAGTCCAGCTTCCACCACTGCTGTGTTGCAACATTTTACTAGATCACCTCAAAAAGTTTCCTTCGAAGGTACCCCAACTGGTGAGGTGTATCTTCATATGCTGCAAATGTTGATTTTACCTACCATCCAAGATGTGTTTGAAAATGAAAGATTTTACCTACAACAAGATGGCACTCCGCCTCACTACCGCAGAGATATCAGAGCCTACTTGATGAAAATCTACCTGGGCAATGGATAAGTCGAAGAGGAGCTGTTGAGTACCCACCATGGTATACAGACCTCACACCTCTTGACTTCTACCTATGGGAACCTTGAAAAATGAAGTTATCTGTAGAAGCCAGCAACACTGAAGGAGCTGTGAGAAACTATCAAGGCGTCCTTTGTGGCTATCACACTGGCAACACTGACAGCTGTAGTTCAGTAGACACTTCAGTGGCATCGACATTGTCTAGCTGCTAATGGAGGTCACTTTGAATGCATAAAATAACTTTGCCTCCGTGCAAGAATTGTAGTGGTATATCATTTTGTTCCATTAGTATTGATTATCAAAGAGTGTCTACATTTTTTTGGACCTCTCTGTATGGTGAAATTATGGACTTGCCTCTGTCACTTTTAATCTAGTTTCCCTAGATCAATAGCATTGCTGTATGAAAAGTGATGATAACCTCTGTACTTTTAGCCAATTTTATCTTTACAAATTACAGTGGGACTTTGACAGTAAGTTCAAAAATTTAGGTTTCTCTGTAATTTTATTATTCTTGTGTGATGAGTGATTGAAGACTATTTGAGAATATAGTTTTTTTCATTCTTCATTCCATAGCTTTTGTTGCATTATGTTGCATGCATGCTAGAAGATTTCATTCTTAAAATGCACTTGAATCAGAGTCTTGATGAGAAAGATCACTCAGTTCCCAACTTTAAGCAGTCTTAATGTTCAAATTTCGGCTCAGCCACCTATTTACAGTGTAAAAAATTCTTACATTTATGCGTTTCAAAGGTCATTTCTTTATCAGCAGTATTACCGCACAAGAAACTTTAAAAGCAACCAATATAAAGCGTAAACAAGAGCAATGAGAATAAAATAATGCTGCTGCTTCCCTTGCAACCATGTATTCTCAAGTTGTACATTCACATCATCGTCATCTGATAAAATAGTTGTTGTGTCTAGACAAGACAGCCTAGACACAATGAGAGGAAGCCGAAAGGCGTGCTTAAACTCACGCAGGCTGGCGTGAGGTCTGAAACAGGATACGTAATGAATGCTATAAAGAAAAGTACATAGCTTCTGGAATACTTAACATTAATCCATAATTGTAGAACATCGCTCTTGATGATACATGCTTCATAATATTAATTAGCAATTGAATACGGCGCCTTGCTAGGTCGTAGCAAATGTAGCTGAAGGCTAGGCTATCGTCTCGGCAATTGAGAGCGTAATTGTCAGTGATCCCCTTCTGGCAAAGTCGTCTGTACAACTGGGGCGAGTGCTAGTACGTCTCTCTAGACCTGCCGTGTGGTGGCGCTCGGTCTGCGATCACTGACAGTGGCGACACGCGGGTCCGACGTATACTAACGGACCGCGGCCGATTTAAAGGCTACCACCTAGCAAGTGTGGTGTCTGGCGGTGACACCACAGTAGTGATGGATGTGGATGTGCATCTTACAAAGACACTGCTGGAAGGGAAGTAGCCACATTATTTTATTTTTATTTCTGTTGCTTATGCTTTATATTGGTCACTTTTAGAAGTTCTTGTACAGCAGTTCTAATGGTGAATAGTTGTTGTTGTTGTTGTTGTTGTTGTTGTTGTTGTGGTCTTCAGTCCTGAGACTGGTTTGATGCAGCTCTCCATGCTACTCTATCCTGTGCAATCTTCTTCATCTCCCAGTACCTACTGCAGCCTACATCCTTCTGAATCTGCTTAGTGTATTCATCTCTTGGTCTACCTCTACGATTTTTACCCTCCACACTGCCCTCCAATGCTAAATTTGTGATCCCTTGATGCCTCAAAACATGTCCTACCAACCGATCCATTCTTCTAGTCAAGTTGTGCCACAAACTTCTCTTCTACCCAATCCTATTCAATACCTCCTCATTAGTTACGTGATCTACCCACCTTATCTTCAGCATTCTTCTGTAGCACCACATTTCGAAAGCTTCTATTCTCTTCTTGTCCAAACTGGTTATCGTCCATGTTTCACTTCCATACATGGCTACACTCCATAGAAATACTTTCAGAAACGACTTCCTGACACTTAAATCTATACTCGATGTTAACAAATTTCTCATGTGCAGAAACGCTTTCCTTGCCATTGCCAGTCTACATTTTATATCCTCTCTACTTCGACCATCATCAGTTATTTTACTCCCCAAATAGCAAAACTCCTTTACTACTTTAAGTGTATCATTTCCTAATCTAATCCCCTCAGCATCACCCGATTTAATTTGACTACATTCCATTATCCTCGTTTCGCTTTTGTTGATGTTCATTTTATATCCTCCTTTCAAGACACTGTCCATTCCGTTCAACTGCTCTTCCAAGTCCTTTGCTGTCTCTGACAGAATTACAATGTCATCGGCGAACCTCAAAGTTTTTACCTCTTCTCCATGAATTTTAATACATACTCCGAATTTTTCTTTTGTTTCCTTTACTGCTTGCTCAATATACAGATTGAATAACATCGGGGAGAGGCTACAACCCTGTCTCACTCCTTTCCCAACCACTGCTTCCCTTTCATGCCCCTCGACTCTTATAACTGCCATCTGGTTTCTGTACAAATTGTAAATAGCCTTTTGCTCCCTGTATTTTACCCCTGCCTCCTTCAGAATTTGAAAGAGAGTATTCCAGTTAACATTGTCAAAAGCTTTCTCTAAGTCTACAAATGCTAGAAACGTAGGTTTGCCTTTTCTTAATCTTTCTTCTAAGATAAGTCGTAAGGTTAGTATTGCCTCACGTGTTCCAACATTTCTACGGAATCCAAACTGATCTTCCCCGAGGTCCGCTTCTACCAATTTTTCCATTCGTCTGTAAAGAATTTGCGTTAGTATTTTGCAGCTGTGACTTATGAAACTGATAGTTCGGTAATTTTCACATCTGTCAACACCTGCTTTCTTTGGGATTGGAATTATTATATTCTTCTTGAAGTCTGAGGGTATTTCGCCTGTCTCATACATCTTGCTCACCAGATGGTAGAGTTTTGTCATGACTGGCTCTCCCAAGGCCATCAGTAGTTCTAATGGAATGTTGTCTACTCCCGGGGCCTTGTTTCGACTCAGGTCTTTCAGTGCTCTGTCAAACTCTTCACGCAGTATCTTATCTCCCATTTCATCTTCATCTACATCCTCTTCCATTTCCATAATATTGTCCTGAAGTACATCGCCCTTGTATAAACCCTCTATATACTCCTTCCACCTTTCTGCCTTCCCTTCTTTGCTTAGAACTGGGTTGCCATCTGAGCTCTTGATATTCATACAAGTGGTTCTCTTCTCTCCAAAGGTCTCTTTAATTTTCCTGTAGGCAGTATCTATCTTACCCCTAGTGAGACAAGCCTCTATATCCTTACATTTGTCCTCTAGCCATCCCTGCTTAGCCATTTTGCACTTCCTGTCGATCTCATTTTTGAGATGTTTGTATACCTTTTTGCCTGCTTCATTTACTGCATTTTTATATTTTCTCCTTTCATCAATTAAATTCAATATTTCTTCTGTTACCCAAGGATTTCTATTAGCCCTCGCCTCTTTACCTACTTGATCGTCTGCTGCCTTCACTACTTCATCCCTCAGAGCTACCCATTCTTCTTCTACTGTATTTCTTTCCCCCATTCCTGTCAATTGTTCCCTTATGCTCTCCCTGAAACTCTCTACAACCTCTGGTTCTTTCAGTTTATCCAGGTCCCATCTCCTTAAATTCCCACCTTTTTGCAGTTTCTTCAGTTTCAATCTGCAGTTCATAACCAATAGATTGTGGTCAGAATTCACATCTGCCCCTGGAAATGTCTTACAATTTAAAACCTGGTTCCTAAATCTCTGTCTTACCATTATATAATCTATCTGATACCTGTTAGTATCTCCAGGATTCTTCTAGGTATGCAACCTTCTTTTATGATTCTTGAACCAAGTGTTAGCTATGATTAAGTTATGCTCTGTGCAAAATTCTACAAGGCGGCTTCCTCTTCCATTTCTTCCCCCCAATCCATATTCACCTACTATGTTTCCTTCTCTCCCTTTTCCTACTGACGAATTCCAGTCACCCATGACTATTAAATTTTCGTCTCCCTTCACCACCTGAATAGGTGAATAGTTAACCTTCAGAATATGTAAATTCTAGTGTTTTTTACACTGTAAGTAGGGGGTTGAGAACGGTACGACAGATTATGCTCGAATGGTGAACAAAAGTGGACAAGATGTAGAGAATAAGGAGGAACTCAAGAATATGTGGAAGAAGTATTTTGAAGTACTCCTGAACCTGAATGGAGACCTGGATGAGGAAAACAGCAAGTAGAAAAAGATCTTACATGGGGAGAAGTGGAAGAGGCATTGGGCAAGATGAAGGGAGGGAAGTCACCAGGCCTGGATGAGCCAAGTGCAGAGATGGTGAGAGCAGCAGGAGAGGTGGGGTTACAATGGCTGTATCGAGTAATGAAAATTGTGTGGAGACAAATGATACTCCCAGAAGACTGGAAGAAGGGAATAATTGTCCTGATATTTAAGAAGGGAAATAGAAAAGAGTGCAAGAACTATGGGGGGATAACATTGACGAGTCATTGTGCAAAGATTTTTGAGAAAATTTTGGAAGCATAAATTCAGGCAAAATTAGAAGGAAGAATGAGAGAAGAGTTACATGGCTTCAGAACAGGAAGGCCCACGATGGATCTAATTTTTGCTGTAAGACAACCGCAGGAACAGCACTATGATTATGGAATACCGTATTTACTCGAATCTAAACCGCACCTGAAAAATGAGACTCAAAATCAAGGAAAAAAATGCTCCCGAATCTAAGCTGCACCTGAAATTTGAGACTCGAAATTCCAGGGGAGGTAAAAGTTTTAGGCCACACCTCCAAATCAAAACAGAGTTGGTCCATTGTAATATGAGACACAATTTAGGTCGAATGAATGACGATACAGCTACAGTAGTTTGGTTCGAGACGTAAGCTTAGCAGTTAAGCTTTACCAGGTAGCCATTGCTATGTGTCAGGCGCTCCATCCATATGTGTACGGGTACCCTATCTTTTTCACGTGCTCCGTCTGGTTTGAATTGATTGCTTATTTTTCTTTGATCTGATAAGTGCCGTTCTCTTTGTTATAGGTGTTTACGTCACTCTAAGCTGAAGATGCATTACTGTACTGTGTCATGCATCGTTTGTCGCACTCTGATAATGAGTGTTTACGGCCTGTCGCCGCTCGCGGCATGGCTTGCTTTTGTGCGTGCTACCACCGCTTACAATTAAAAGAGAGAGAGAGAGAGAGAGAGAGAGAGAGGAACAATGCAAGAGACTGCTATTTGTTGTTACCTACACTGCTGCTTTCCTTGATAATGATCAACAAGAACCAAATAATAGACTGCGTATGATAGAAGATGTTCTGAACGAGAGTTTAGCGAAAATGTTTCTCCGTTTGAAAATCTTTGCAGGCGCCTCTTTAGTACATTACATTCTGCACAGAAATTAGAGTCATCTTAGATTTAAAAATCTAGTCAATTGCCGTGCTTCATTTCTGACTGTATCACTATTACGCATAAGAATAATACTATTATAAACATGACATGATATGTATATTTTTCCGCGTTTGCTGTTGTCTCACAGGCAGACAGAATTTAAATGAGATAGCAGCAAACACGAAAGAATACGTGGCATAATGTTTATATTTGTATTATTCTTATGGCGAAGAGAATACTGCATGTGATTCACAATTCATAAAAGTTCCTATTAGCAACCATCTCTTCTCACAGGTAGGAAAAAATTCAGAACGTAGAGTTGGCCATATTGACAAACATCCCTAACAGTCTTGCCAGTCAGATTTTCGTAGTACATTGAAACGCTGCAACATTCGAAGATGAACAATACGGAATTTGTATTTGCTTCAATGGATAATGTATGAAAATGCAGTGGTCGTAACTCGGGCGGAGGAAAAAAAGCTCGTCATCCACCTTTTTTTTTTTTTTTTTTTACTGATGCAGAGGTTTTGGCGCCAGTATTTATCTTTGTGTCCGTCCCTCGTGGTCTCGCGGTAGCACTCTCGCTTCCCGAGCACGGGGTCCTGGGTTCGATTCCTGGCGGGGTCAGGAATTTTTCCTGCCTCGAGATGACTGGGCGTTATTGTGTCGTCTTCATCATCATCATACGGAGGAAGGCAATGGGAAACCACCTCCACTAGGACCTTGCCTAGTAAGGCGGCGCGGTTCTCCCGCGTCGCTCCCCTACGCTCTGTAAAGAAGTATGGGACTCATCATCATCATCATTTATCTTTGTGCCTGCACCTACCAACATTTTTCAGAATTTCCGCTTACTTTGCACTCGATTCTAAGCCGCAGGTGGTTTTCTGGATTACAAAAACCGGAAAAAAAGGTGCGGCTTAGATTCGAGTAAATACGCTAGATCTACTAATGACCTTCCTGGACATTAAAAAAGCGTATGATAGTGTACATAGAAGCAAAGTGTGGAAAGCCCTGGAGAACAGAGGAGTAGCAAAACAAATTATTTGGAGGATAAGGGAAATGTACCAAGGAATTGTGAGCTGTGTGAAGGTGGGAGGAGAGAGATGAGCTTGGACTGAACAGAAGAATGGTTTGAGGCAGGGAAGTCAGTCAAAAGGTTATATACCGGTCATACTATGCCCCGATCCTGACATATGCATCAGAAAGCTGGGTTATGAAAGGAAGAGAGAAAAGCGAAGTACAGGCTAGTGAGATGAAATTCTTGAGAAACAGTATTGGAGTGACAAAGATAGACAGGTTAAGAAATGAGAGGATCAGAGGGTTAATGAAGGTGGAACCATTGCAGGAGGAGACAGAGAAATCAAGGCTGAGGTAGTATGGACACGTTAAGAGAATGGAGAAGAAGAGGATACCCAGGAGGATACACAAGATGAAACTGGAAGGAGAGAGACCAAGAGGAAGACAAAGACACAGATGGCTGAAAGGAGTAGAGTAATGCATCCATAAGAAAGGAGAAGACTGGACCAAGATTAAGACGGAGAGATGGTGGCAAGATGATGGAGAGGCCTATCTTCCATACAGACCTGACCAGAGGCTGGAAACTGTCCAAAATGATGATGATGATGATAATGATGATGAAGTAGGTGGTTGAGCTAGTATTGTAACATTGACTTTTACAACCATAAACTCACGTTCATTACAGATAAAATCAAAGTTAAGTAGTCTTTCCATACATCCCCAGCTCTACATTTTTGTTGCTTGCCACCAAACAAAAGTAGTTCTATTTAGTTGTTTCTTACATTTCTTACTCTGATTGTAGCACACACATTCAGTGCAATGAGGCTTGGATAAGAGGTGGTTCTTTTTTTGAATAATAATTTGGTGGTAGCACTTCAATTTGCTCTAAAATAGATTCATCTTTTCCTGGCAGAAATTGTATTGCTACATGATAGTGATAACACAGACAATAAAAATGTATTATTTAAATTAATAGAATGCTTTTTTTGGCTAGCAAACTTCTGCACAAAATAACATTTGGCTTTGCAGAGAGATTTTCTGTCAGTAACATTGTCATGTTCTTACAGCAACTTGGTCTCATTCATGCTGATTTGAAACCTGAGAACATCATGCTGGTTGATCCTGTGAGGCAGCCTTATAGAGTGAAGGTAATAGACTTTGGAAGTGCGTCTCATGTAAGCAAGGCTGTCTGCAATACCTATCTGCAAAGTCGCTATTACCGAGCACCAGAAATAATATTAGGTGAGTCTTTTTCTCTACTGAGGTGAATTCTCTGTTGTCTGATTTCTCTGTTAATGTTTAGGTAAACATTAAGAATCAAATTCTTTCCACATTATGAAAATTAGGTGTTTTCTTTTTCAGGTTTGCCCTTTTGTGAGGCAATTGACATGTGGTCGTTAGGCTGTGTTGTTGCAGAACTTTTTCTCGGATGGCCACTTTACCCAGGGTCTTCAGAATATGATCAGATTAGATACATCAGTCAGACTCAGGGCCTTCCTACAGAGCATATGTTGAATAACGCCTCTAAAACTACAAAATTTTTTTATAGAGACATGGACAGCACGTATCCGTTTTGGCGACTGAAGGTTAGTACACTACCGCTCCTACTACTGCTGCTGCTGCTGCTGCTGCTGCTGCTGCTGCTGCTATGAATTCCACAATGCGTTATTAGGCAAACACCATTTGCACATTGTACACCCTTATGTTTCTCCTATTGTTAAACTGACTTACACATCACCTTAACTGACTAGGTGTGTGATGGAGAGGGAGTGGGCTTAATGTTGGCTTCAGATTGTGGCTGTAAGATGTCAAATGTGTAAAAAGGAAGCTGATACTGGAGCAGTCAATCACTGTAAGGCGTGGATAATAGGAGAATAAACTTACTGTCATTGAGAACATATTTTGGTATTGGTTTTCTGCAAAAAATCCTTTCACTTTGTGGTTCACTGATGTCAGCAGGAGAGTGATATCTTATTATGAAAAGTAGAATCTTGTTGTTAGAGCAGTTTTTTTTCGTACAGGCCACAGTAATTATTATATGGACTACCTATTTTCGGCAAATTTTAATCACCATCTTCAAATCTGAAAGAGATTTTTACAACAGAGTTTTTACAGTAGTTTTTTACAGTATTAAAATTCGAAATTCATTATGACAATTTTTTTAAAAAAATATGTGCATTACATACCATCTGCATACAGCAAACATTGTGCCACTCTACGTAGTGCACTGTCATCTAGTTATGAACATATGGAATCTCAACTATAATGTAGATGAAAGCAATTATGAAAAACCCGGTGTCAAGATTATAACAAAACATGTCAGAGGTGCACATACCTTACTGGATCAGACACATTAGAGCAGCGTTATATGTCCCGCTATGTGGCGGGCTCGTGATTGGCTATCACGGGGCTCCAGCCTTTGCAGCATCTTTTTCACTTCCATGCTGCATATCTGTCCTCTTGCTATTTTTTCCCCCTTCCCAGGAGAACTTGTTTAGGGTGTTTTTGTGAATGTGTTCCACATTTTCAGTAGCTGACATGAGAACTCTCTCTCCACTGTTTTTCGTTCCATTTTGCCTTTCTTCGTTTACCTTCTCCTATCCTTCCCCCGCTTCACCATTTGAGGCTCCTCTTTATCTTCTATTCCGTTGGTTCTTGGAGGAACATTGACATATTAATAACTTGAACACAAAGTATTAATATACTATATAGTGTAATAGCAAAAAAAATATGGCTGTTCAAAAATTGAGATTTTTAAAAAAATTTGCAACCATTTCCAAATGATAAAATTAAAAAAAAATTAAGTATTTTTGAGTCCACTAAACATTAGGAAATTCACCCACCAACCGTCAAATTTTTCTGAGATTTTCAAGCCACTAATTTATTTATTTATTTATATCTGGACCACTTAATATGAAATGACCCAGTAAGAAAAAGGAGGACTTGAGTTTATTCTCCCATTATTGCTTTTTTATTTATATTCTCTTGCTTTTTTGAACACGTTTTTCTCAGCTGTTTATTAATGCATATGCGAACTAAAACAAAATAGATTTCTTTTCTAAATGTCATATAATTTTGTATGTCATTCCTCATTTCTTCATTATTCTTTCCATGTTGTCCAAAATATGTTGATCTTTTGTGACCTTCAGTATTAGTGTGTTGCTGAATCGTGAAAGTCTAGTTTCAATGTCTCAGATATATTGTTGCAGGTTTTCAAAGTATGCATGTATCCTATTCTTTTGCAGACTCCTGAAGAGCATGAAGCGGAGACTGGAATAAAGTCCAAGGAAGCAAGAAAATACATTTTCAATTGCCTTGATGACATTGGTCAAGTAAATGTTCCTACAGACTTGGAAGGTGGAGAACTCCTTGCTGAGAAAGCTGATCGGAGGGAGTTCATCGATCTTCTTAAAAGAATGCTGACAATGGACCAGGTAGCAATATTTATGTCATAGTAGACAAAATTTTGCACAACAAAAGTTGGCCAGAACAGTTGTAATTTGGAAACTGATGGTTGGATATAGAAACATTTTGTAATTCAATTTAGTCATATGAACATCTGTAATATTTTTATCTAACACATAGTTGTGATTTTTAAATTTTAGGAGCGCCGCATCACACCTGGTGAAGCACTCAATCATGCTTTTGTGACACTGGCACATCTTGTAGACTATGCACATTGCAACAATGTGAAAGCTAGCGTTCAGATGATGGAAGTTTGCCGTCGCAATGGGTATAATGGTACATCAACGACATCTCATCATCAGACGGCGCAGGCTGGACCACCTCCTCTGGTCAACTTTGTACCCAGTTCAAATGGCAATGTTACCTTAACGTTCAACAATCAGCTGAGCAATCAGGTACAACGCCTGGTGAGAGACAGGGCCGGATATGAGAACCTGGTTTGTTATTTTTTTAAGCTTTTTGTGCATTTATTTATTTATTATTTATCCATTCATTCATTCATTTTTGTTACAGTCTTATATCTTCCATTCGTATTATATCTGATTTATACACATTATACCCTTTCCATTTTCCGTTTCTCATTCTTCCCTGTATATTATTTTGTATTATATTTTGTAGCAGGTATTCTTTTAAAATTGTGTTTATCAGTGCAAAGATTGAACTTTTTGAACTGCTGCCCAGAAATGCTTTATAAATGTATTTAAGTATATATTTTTTGCTACATTGATATCAAAAGTATTATAGTCCTGTGACAGAATTGGAGTAGGAAGTGCCGGGTTGGTGGATTGGGCAGGTCATGCACGGAGTGTTGAGCAGGGATAAGACCCCTCAGGCGTGGGGTTGGGAATGGGAGCTTTATACGTATGGACCAGGATCTCGTGTAAAATGGTGGGCTTTAGTAGTAGTGGGAAGGATCTTGGGTAGGATGTTCGTCATTTCTGGGCAGGGTTATAGATAATCAAAGCCCTGGCTGCCAAACTGTGACCAAGAATTACATTGACCATCTAATAACACAACGTGCAGCAGGGCATAACATCCTAGAGTTTAATGGCTGCTTCACAACTCATGCCATCTGGATCCTCCTCTCTGCCATCAGCTTTTCTGAACTATGCAGATGGGAAGCTTTGGCCTTAATCTCCATTAACCTACTACCCACACATCCTTTATCCAACTGTTTTCCCTTTTGTGTCATCATCATCATCGTGCACTGCACTCCATGAGCTCCGGTACCCATGTATCACGTGCCTACCCCTGTCTGTGTGTGTGTGTGTGTGTGTGTGTGTGTGTGTGTGAGAGGGGGAGAGAGAGAGAGATTGATAAAGAGTTCTCTCTCTCTTTTGTATGCATCTGCTGACCACTCTGTGCTTCTACTATTCAGTGAGTTACTTACATCTGAAGATAAACTACACATGCTAGTGCTTTACTGAAATGCAGAAGGAATGCAAAGAGAATGGTTGAGTTATACACACAAAGGTATCCCAACAGGTGGTGCTTAGCAAGAATGACAATTCAGCAAATATGCAAAAAAACTTGCTACTGCTAGGGCACTGGAATATAATGCAGAGGGCAAGAGCAAACGTGCAACAAGTGGAGCGAACCAGATAAATGTTTTGACAAGTGTTGCTTATAATCTGTTTTGTATTCCTGCCAGCAGATATCGATATGAGTGTAGATGAACTGGCACAAATCTTGCATGGGAGTAATGCCTGTGAAGCATTATATGGGCAGAACTGTTGACTCGTATTTTCACCTGTCAGCAGTGACAGGTCAGGGTCAGTCAGTTCTTATGCTGACATCAGCTACCTAGGACCTAGTATTTGGCTTGCACCATGCTCTGTTTCTGCATGCTAGTCTTCAGTCATTCATGCTATTTCTATGCTTGTTTCTGCGTGGTGTTCGACACTCTGCTGCTCGCATGTTGAGTTATATTACCTCTTACGGGTTTCAGCTCCCCGGCTCTGTCGTTGTGCCACTATCAGCTTGTATACTTACATTTGTGCCTACAGTTATGGTATCTCAGTATTATAGTGTTCTGTGCAGATACAAAAATCCACGTGTGGAAACTCCTTTGACTAATCAGTGGTTAGTTTGATGTTACGTCTTACTGATCTACCTGCCATACATGTTTACATTGTGGCACACTTGGTTGCACCCATTCCTGAAGGTACTGACCTATATGAGGTGCGACAGAAGAATAAGTTTCTCATTTTCCATTATTCCCTTGGTGGTGTGAAAGCTCTTTGGCAAATTAACCAGCAGAAAAACTGATATAGGTTATACAGAACTTCTTCTTCTGCTTCAACAGGAGAGGAAATAGATCACTTAGTGCTGGGTGCTAGGACACATGATGGGGATAAGAGGAATTGAGCAAGCTGTTCCAACAGTGAAGGAAATCTGTGAGGATTTTGAAATTGGTGAACATGGTAGTCCTGTTGTATGCTACTATCTTGATTTGAGCCAGATATATACGCCTGTAGGAGAAAGAGAGGCTGGTGCTGAGAAACAAGAAGCTGCAGGCGGTGAAAGCAGCAATGTACATCTGACATTCTTTCTCCTGATCACAGAGCCAGGATGAAAATACTCTCCCTTGTCTTCTTGTGCATGACTTTTCTGCTCCTATGAAAGAACATCATGGTTTTGGTTTTTACTGTGCAAATTTTAATGGACAGTGTTTTTTGTTCTGACAATAGGACAGAGGTCAGCTTAAGTAGGGACCAGCCCTCTGTGGTACAAATGTTCAAACTTCAAAACATTTTGTGCATTGTCAGGATGTAAACCTATGCTTTTATGCTGAAGATCTTTATTACATGATTATTTTTAGTACTCGATCTAGTAAATTTTTATGAATAATTTGTGTGTGTGTGTGTGTGTGTGTGTGTGTGTGTGTGTGAGAGAGAGAGAGAGAGAGAGAGAGAGAGAGAGAGAGAGAGAGAGAGAGGATGTATGCGTGCGTGGTGCGTGCTTGCCTGCATGCATGCCAGTGAAAGCCCATATATTTGCTAGATTTTATTGATATTCCAAAGTAAATCTTGGGAGGAATTGATTTGCTCTTAGAGAAGCTCACTTTCCGGAAATTAGTTTTGTGTTTACTGTTGTGTTTGCCACCTGTGACATAGTTTTTATGTAGGCTATCAACACACAATTCACTTTAATTTGTATTATGTTCTTTTGCCTGTTTCAGTATCAGTTGTACAATGGGCGATCGGTAGCACGGCAGTACACCAATGCTGCACGTGGTGATCCATTTCATCAGCATCAGTTGGTTTCATCCATCCTTTGTCCCACTGGCTATCAAGGAATGGGTTCTCCTGCTAAACATGTTACAGTTGTAGCTCAACAACCTCCTCCGCAGTTGCAGATTCAGCCACCTATCATATCTCAGCAGGTACACTAGATTCTTTACATCAGTTACACATTACATAATGACCAAGTAAAAGCTTCACTTATGGAATAATCATAATTCATTAAAAATAAGACATGTTGTTTTAGTAGCAAAAGAAATAGATAATTGTATGCACTAACACATTTAGTGAGTGGAACTGATGGCATAAGTTGTTGTCCGGCTTGTACATTACTAAACAAAATAAATTTTGCCACCACATTGGAACCATCAGGAAAGTGTGAAATTTATGTGATTAGCTACTGAATTTGTTATGGGGAAAGTGAAAATGGCATGTTTTACAGCATTGTTAATGCCAAAAATTAAATACCACAGTAAAATGTCCTTGACACTAATAGGTGAAATGATAAGAGGTGTTTTCAGTGTGTCATCTGCAGCAAGGCTTTTATGGTTTTGATTGGTCTTTTAAACGGGGCATTGCCTTGTGATCTTATCGTATGTGCTGTCAGTTGTAAATGACAATCTAGGGAAGAAGTAATTGTAATACTGTTTGGAAGACTTCCACATTCCAGGCAGCATTAGGCCTTTTTATTAGTATATGGACACACATCAAATAAGTAAAAAGACAGTGCTTTGTAGAAATCCTTAGATACCACAGAAAATACTGAATTTAAATGATAAAAGGAGAAAATATAAAATGCAGCAAATGAAATAGGTACAAGGGAATACAAACATCAAAAATTAGATTGTCAGGAAGTGCAAATGGCTAATCAGGAATGGGTAGAGGACAGATGTAATGATTTAAAAGCATATTTCACTAGGGGAAAGATAAATAGCTCCTACAGGTAAGTAAAAGAGAACTTTGGAGGAAAGAGAAGCAGCTGTATGAATATCAGGAGCTCAGATGGAAAACCGGTAATAATCAAATAAGGGAAATCTGCAATTTGGAAGGAATATATAGAGGGGAGAGGGGCTGTACAAGGGAAATGAACTTGAAGCCAATATTACAGAAAGGGATGAGGACACAGATGAAGGCGAGATGGGAGATATGATACTATGAGAAGAATTACAGACCACTGAAAGACTAAGTCAAAACACAGTCCTTGGAGTAGAGGATAAATAGCCTTGGGAGAGGCAACAATGAGAAAACTGTTCTACCTTGTGTGCAAGAGGAATGTGACAGGAAATATTGTCAGACTCAGGTAGACTGTAATAATTCCAATTCCAAAAAGAGCAGGTGTATCACTGAACTATCAGTTTAATAAGTCTTGGTCGCAAAATACTGACACACTTTATTTGCAGAAGAGTGGAAAAACTGGTTGATCCCAGCCTTGGGGAAGATCAGTTGGGGTTCCAGAGAAATGTAGGAGGCAGTACTACTGGTCCTATGACTTGGAAGATAGGTTAATAAAGAAACTCAAATGTAAGTTTATGGCATTTGTTGACTTACTGAAAGTTTTTGGAAATGTTCACTTGTGTTCACTCTTTGAAGTTCTGAAGGTGGCAGAGGTAAAACACAAGGAGTAGATGGTTATTTACAACTTCTACAGAAACCAGATGGCAGTTATGTGAGTTGAGGGGCATCAAATAGAAGCTGTGATTGAGAAGGGAGTGACACAAGTTTGTAATAGCTTGTCTCCAATGTTGTTCAGTCTGTACGTTGAGCAAGCAGCTAAAGGAAACCAGACAAAAATTAGGAGTAGGAATTAAAGTTCAGGGAGAAGAAATAAAAACTTTGAGGTTTGTCGATGACCTTGTATTCCTGTCAGAGTCAGCAAAGGAATTGGAAGAGAAGTTGATCAGAATGGATAGTTTCTTTAAAGGAGAACATAAGATGGACACCAACAAGGGAAATTAAATGTTGTCTAAGCAAAGCAGGGAATTAGAATAGGAAATTGGACATACAAAGTAGTAAACGAGTTTTGCCATTTGTGCTGTGAAACAACTGGTAATGGCCAAAATAGAGAGGGTGTAAAATGCAGATTGCCAATGGCAAGAGAGGCATTTCTGAAAAAAAGAAATTTGTTAAAGTCTAATATAAATTTAACTGTTAAGAATTCTTTTCAATGTCCACTGTAACCTTGTAGGAAAGTCAAAGCACGTAAGACAAAAAGAGAATAGAAGCCTTTGAAGTGGTGTGCTACATAAGAATGCTGAACATTACATTGGTAAATCGCATTACTGATGAGGGAGTACTGAACAGAATTGGGGAGTAAAAATATTTGTGGGATAACTTTACTAAAAGAAGAAATCCATTAACAGCACACATTCTGAGACAAAGCTATTTGGAGATGAAAATGCTTGCACAGGATAGAATAACATGGAGAGCTGCATCAAACCAGTCGTGAAACTAAAAACCACAACAACAATGACCACATGCTAAAATATGATCATAGTGTACAAGTGAATAATGTGGAATCCAGAAATATCTATTTTAAAAAATATTAAACATCTAAGAATAGCGAAATGATTTTAGCTTTTGATGTAGAGCATAGTGTAAAATAAAGAACAGTCTTTTGCAACCATTTCAAAGCATGTAAATGCACTAAAAAGAGAATTTTTTTGATCCAAAATCCTTCTTGTTAAGATTGTAATCCCTGTCTCCCTTGTTTTTTGCATATATGAATCATTAACCTTTGGTCAACAACTTGAAACGCCACGACATCGTCTAAAACATCGGCACTTTTTGACCTACTTCATTTTTAGATGCACTATACTGTTTTCAGCATTTTAGGGATGTATTTTTTTTAATGTATACTTTTGTTAATAGTTTAGAGGAAATAAAGTTTAATTGTTACGAATAAATGCTCAAGAAATATACAAGAAAGTGGTCTCTTAAAAAAAATAAAATACGGAAAACCCAAAATCTTTCGTGAAAAAAAGTTTCTACCTCTTTTGACATTTTTCACAACTACCTTGAAACTTATTGTAGAATGATACTTAAATTCTACTAAAATTCAAAATAAATTAATTAACTTCACAAATGGAGCATAGTATCACAAAGAAAAAAATGAACAAAATCCAGGTTGACATAAAGAGAGAACGCAAAAACACAAAGAGAAGAAAAGCCAGTATACATTAAAATGACCAAGTCAACAAAAGTAAAAAAACTAGGTACAACAGATTAGGCAGCTAATACTTCCTTCAGTGTTCTGTCATTTATTCTGGTTAACATCGAAAACATAGCTGTTTTGTTTTCTCATGTTGACATGGCACAGGTCTGTCAGAAATTATGTTTTTCTGTCATTCGGCTGTAGATAATCTCTTTCTGGTTGACACCAGAGCGCAGAGTGCAGGGGGAGGGGCAGATTTGGCAGGCTCCAGAAACCCATATCTGATATTACTTCAGTTTGTAGATTTCCGAGTAACCTTTCATTTGTCACATTCACTGTCATGAAGGGCCGTGCCAGTAAGAATGCTGATGATTTCAAAAATTCAAATTGACTGACTTGTGTCACTGCATTGTTAGTGATACTGCAGTATGAAGGTATTTATTCTAACAACATCCATTATCTGGTAGAAATAGTGCATTGGCCATCTTCTGCTACCTGTTTCTGTTGGATAGCTGTGACTCAACTTGTCGAACTTAGTGTATTGAGGACAGTAGAATCTCTCTCTCTCTCTTCTTCCCTAACAAACATCTTATCAGGCATATAAAGGAAACATGAAGTTCCCATTGATGTTACACATTTGGTTGCAATAATAGATGGGGGATTTTCTTGTTTGTGTTTTTCTCATTTTCCCTCGGTGTACCAACCTGGTGCTCTTGCATTTACAGAGTTCCTTGCAAAGTTCTGTAAATGAAAACCAACTGTCACAGGTGACAGCATAATTTGTTTGGTGGAGTGGTTCTGTCAATTGAAGAATGTATTAGGTATGTAATGGCAAACCTTGGTGAGTTATTGTTCCTTTCCCTGTGTAAGGGATCTCTCCATAGGAGGAGGTCTTGTGTCACAGAATGATACAATTTTCATCCTGTATTTTTCAGATTTTGCTGAATCTTACATGTTGAAAGTGGGTCATTCCATGTCAGTTCAACCAATTTGAGAAAATCTTCCAGCTGTTAGTCTCAGATTTGGCTGAAATTTAGCACAACAATGCTACCAAGTGTGGAACACTCCTGTACAAAATTTTTAAGTTCCCCTGCCAATTAGTTCCAGAATTGTGGCTTGTGCAGTATGTGAAATTTGGCTTGGATACCACTTGTCCCTTTTGTGCTACCACACTTCGAAAATCCATGTTTTTCAGGTAATTTTTTGTGTGAATGTAACTCAGTTTTTGTGACTGATATGGGCATGATGAGTTCTGTGTGTGTTTAGGCCACATTGAGCTTACCACAAATATATATATATATAACAGAGGGAAACATTCCACGTGGAAAAAATATATCTAAAAAGAAAGATGATGAGACTTACCAAACAAAAGCGCTGGCAGGTCGATAGACACACAAACAAACACAAATATACACACAAAATTCAAGCTTTCGCAACAAACTGTTGCCTCATCAGGAAAGAGGGAAGGAGAGGGAAAGACGAAAGGATGTGGGTTTTAAGGGAGAGGGTAAGGAGTCATTCCAATCCCGGGAGCGGAAAGACTTACCTTAGAGGGAAAAAAGGACAGGTATACACTCGCACACACACACAGCCAGTGGCTTGTGTCTGTATGTGTGGATGGATATGGGTGTGTGTGCGAGTGTATACCTGTCCTTTTTTCCCCCTAAGGTAAGTCTTTCCGCTCCCGGGATTGGAATGACTCCTTATCCTCTCCCTTAAAACCCACATCCTTTCGTCTTTCCCTCTCCTTCCCCTCTTTCCTGATGAGGCAACAGTTTGTTGCGAAAGCTTGAATTTTGTGTGTATATTTGTGTTTGTTTGTGTGTCTATCGACCTGCCAGCGCTTTTGTTTGGTAAGTCTCATCATCTTTCTTTTTAGATATATTTTTCCACGTGGAATGTTTCCCTCTGTTATATTCATATCATAATTTGAACCCAACAATGACGTTTGTTATTGTCACTGTTACATTTCGAAGTCTTTTCTGTCGTCTTATTTCCTCCTTCTGTTTTTGCCAGTAGTTTCCCTTTGTATTCACCTTCTCTTTTTTACCGTACTCCACTATACAATTTTATCCCGCCGATATATAAGGCTTGTGTCTGTATGTGTGGATGGATATGGGTGTGTGTGCGAGTGTATACCTGTCCTTTTTTCCCCCTAAGGTAAGTCTTTCCGCTCCCGGGATTGGAATGACTCCTTATCCTCTCCCTTAAAACCCACATCCTTTCGTCTTTCCCTCTCCTTCCCCTCTTTCCTGATGAGGCAACAGTTTGTTGCGAAAGCTTGAATTTTGTGTGTATATTTGTGTTTGTTTGTGTGTCTATCGACCTGCCAGCGCTTTTGTTTGGTAAGTCTCATCATCTTTCTTTTTAGATATATTTTTCCACGTGGAATGTTTCCCTCTGTTATATATATATATATATATATATATATATATATATATATATATATATATATATATATATATATACCCTTTTTGAGTGAATTATATTTGGTATAGAGGGCACCTACAATGTGTATCTTTTAACGTTTTACATTTTTTAAATCACATTTTGGAATTTTTTTTTTCCTCAGAAATATGTTGTTGGTGTGTTTTGATTCATGGAGTGTGTTCTCTAAATGGATGTTACTGGGTTGTAAAAATTTCACTGGACTGTGCGGAAAAGTTCCAAAGTTATTAAGACCTGAAGTTGGGTCTGAAGATAGATTGCCAGATGCAGGTTGCAATTTCTGGGTCACGCCACCTTCTTTCACAAGTCATAATTCTGGAACTAATTGGCAGGGGAAACTAATACTTTGTACACTAGTGTTCCACACATGGTAGAATTACTGTGCTGAGTTTCAGTCAAACCTGGAGCCCCTGGTTGAACTGACATGGAATGACCCAAGGGCATTTACCCCTAAAACTGATAGTTGTTTCATCCACTGTTGCATATTCTGAAGCAGTAATGAAAATATTGGGAAGGATTTTGTGTGCATTGGTAGACCAGCTATTCAACAAGAATTACTGATACAGTACTTTTTTAAGCTTTTCTGGTTTCTGAATTATTTTTTACATTTTTTTTTTTTCCATAGGTTGCACCTCAACAACAGTATGTGCCTGTTTCCATGGTTGAGCAAAGTGGACGCCAGATGTTGTTGACGGTACGTATCCAGTTCATTTATCCTTGGTAATGGTGAAATTCTCTGTTAATGTTTAAAAATTAATGTCTTAGTTTATTGTGTTTCAGGCATTGTTTCATTTATTAGTAAATAAGGGCTGTATAGATATACAGAGTTAAGAATTGGCAAGGGAAATCAACACAATATAATAACATTAAGGCCTGGAATTCATAATTTCTCTGTAAGTGCTATTTACAGTAAGAAGAATATTAGTACCACTTCTAAATATGGATAAATAAGAGGTCATGTTCTTCAGATTAAATTAAAAATATATATATACATATATATAATAGAGGGAAACATTCCACGTGGGAAAAATATATCTAAAAACAAAGATTCTGTAACTTACCAAACGAAACCATTGGTACGTTGATAGAGACAATAACAAACACAAACACACACACAAATTTCAAGCTTTCACAACCTACGGTTGCTTCATAAGGAAAGAGGGAAGGAGAGGGAAAGACGAAGAGATGTGGGTTTTAATGGAGAGGGTAAGGAGTCATTCCAATCCCGGGAGCGGAAAGACTTACCTTGGGGGGAAAAAGGGACAGGTATACACTCAAGCGCGCGCGCGCGCGCGCGCGCGCACACACACACACACACACACACACACATATACAGACACAAGCAGATATATATATTCTCACTCTCTCTCTCTCTCTCTCTCTCTCTCTCATCTTTTTCAAAAATGGTTCAAATGGCTCTGAGCACTATGGGACTTAGGACCGATGACCGTAGCAGTCTGGTCCCTTTAATCCCACAAACCAAACCACCATGGGACTTAACCTCTGAGGTCATCAGTCCCCTAGAACTTAGAACTACTTAAACCTAAGGACATCACACATCCGTGCCTGAGGCAGGATTCAAACCTGCGACCGTAGCGCTCACACGGTTCCATACTGTAGTGCCTAGAACCGCACGGCCACCCCGGATGGCCATCTTCTTCAAGAAATGATATATTGTGAATGAATGTCTTCAGCATTCCATTTTCCTGCTGCCATATTCTGTAAGACTCAGCCGTGGCAATAGTTTGCATCTAAAAGTTCTGCTTGTGATGCTGCATTAGCACAAATTTCTCTAGAGAACTTCCCAACTGTGCCTGCCACAGGCAGCACACAGAATTGCCACTCAATGCATGGATTCAACACTTGGATCCTCCCCTACCACATCTGACACCACTGATCAAGATACGCTTGTAAGAGGCATGCCATAGGTCTGCCTGATGCACCATCAGCAGAAAAGTGATGTGCTTCAGAATCTGTGAATGATTATGTTCTCCAAAAGCGTAGCACTTATTCTAAGAATTTTTTCATGTTGGGAGTGCAGCAGCTTTCAGCAACGAAACTCATATGCACAAAATATTTCAAATTTCGTACTGTGCCATCTGTTCATGCGGTTAGAGTTTTTAGGTTGCATGATTTGTCCAATTTGTTCTAAAATTTTAAGGTATGTTCTTAATGTGTTTTTAGGGTGACTAGCTCCTCAGTCTTTTTTTAAAAGCAGTCTGCCAGCCACATTTTCCTGTGCTGTTATCTCCTCTTGTCATTTGGTTTGCAGTTTAGTCCCAGGTATAGCACCTTTCACCCTTTCTCCATTGTGTGAAGTCATGTAAGATAGAGTGATTGTGTGGGTCAACATGAGTGACTTGGGAGTGAGTGTGTGTCATTTTGTTAGTTTACTTGTTACCGTGAGATAACAGTTTTAGCCATTTTCTGAAAACTTGTTTCTTTTAATACTTGTAAGGGCACTGACAACTTGAATGTTGAGTGCCTGTAAACTCCGAACACACATGCACATACATCTGCCCCCGGCCCTCCGAACACACACACACACACACACACACACACACACACACACACAAAGTACTTTCTAAAGGGCAAGTCATCACTGACATAGCGTACCTTTTTACGAAAATTGCAAACTTCATTGTGGTTTTGGTTGCCAGAGACTGCAGTCGTGTGTAAGAGTTGCATTTGTGTGTGTGTGTGTGTGTGTTTGTTGTTGAAGGCCTTAATGGCAGAAAGCTTTATTTGTAACAGTGTTTTTGTTGTGCCTCTCTGCGAATCAGCATCTCCGCTATATGGTGAGTAGCAACTTTCCTTTTCATAATATTGTTACATTCCGTCTTGGATTTTCCATTGTTTTATTTAAACTTCAGTTCACTCATTTTATGCTTCACATTGTCAAAATAGAATGCAATTCTTTTCTTTCTGTGTCATGGCTAGTGTTCCTGTGGCACTGTGAGTTAAGAACCCATTCCACATGCTCATTAAAAGCCTTGTGCCTAGTACATAAACTGTTTCATTTGGTGCACTTCGCTTTCAGTTCATCAATATGCATGGTGAATTGGCTTTCATCGGAATGTTTCATACTTGAACATTAGATGCAATTAAACACACAAAGAGTAAAACAGATTGAATGAGTGCATAGCAGCAAAGTTACCAGAGAAGACTGTGATAATAGGCATATGTTCTTTGTGCATCCTGCACTGTCCATTTACCCTTGGTCCTAACATACATTTTATGAAACATTTGTGCCCAAATACTTTAATAACAACATGTTTTGAATTGCTAAATCTATTAAGATTTGGCACAACAAGAAACATTGTATCCTATCACTGTCTCAGGACATAGTTTGCAATGGTTTCATTTTATCCACCTACATTGTGTGAATGCAGTACATGAGACTTGTAAGGGTGTGTGAAAGGAGAGATTTACTACCAGACATACAACATGAGCAACAAGAAACTCACAACAATGTGAAATTTCCCAGGATTCTTGACAGAGACTTCTCAAACATTATTAAGTCACTGACTAAACCACAGATCTTGGACACTTGATGATGAATGTCAGGTTGAAAATTTGTTTGATGTCACTTGATATCGGCCTCATATGAGCCCCAAGCCAGTTGCATTTTTTGATGAAAATCTACTTTTCCAACGTTTATGTAGTAAAATTGTGGGCCTTGATGTCCTCTCCCACTTCTCACCGACATATGGAGAAAGTAACTGTTATCGGGGAATTTAGCTGTTAGTTGATTTCTCTCATCTTGTGAACCATGTAGGAAATGCAGACGTAATATTGCGGTCATCTATTTTTAATAATAACCACTGCCATTGCAAATCCCTGATGCTATTTATATTAGTAGTACAGTAAAAGAGAGATTACAATGAACTACATAGTATATTTCCACAAGCAGTTACAGAGATGAGCTTTAGCTTTTGTTGATAACACTATTTTTAAAGCCCATTATTGCTATACAATGCCTGGTTCTGCACATAATATTTACTTACAGCATAATAAGAAAGTTAGCATTTTTGTCTTACTTATATTTTAAATCAAATGTGTTTAATAACTTTTGGGCTGTTTGATCACCATGTGTATTGTATATTCCTACAGAATGTTCAAACATCTTGGCCTGGCAGTCGTCAAATGGTGGTTCCTTCTTGGCCACAACAGCTGCCTCCGCAACATGCTCTTCAGCAGCCATTAATTCCAGACCCATCTGGTGACTGGGGGCGACCTCTCATAGTTGATTCCAGCACAATATTACAGGTGCAGAAATATTTGAATTCATACAATTTTCAGACAATAAACATATTCCACGATGCAGCAAAATCTCTGTTTTGGGCATTTATAACTTCGTCCCTCAGTGTTGCAGGGAAACACAATATGATTTAAGTTTACAGGCTTACATTGAAACACTTGATAAATGTAAATTCCATCAAGCAGGATGATTTTGGACATTAGGTGGATTTCAGACAGTATGGTTTATTTGCTCTTTCCTATTGTGTAGCAAGGAATTGCCGTAATTTTCTCTTCCACGCATCTACTGTTTTAAGCGTAAGATTTTATTTTGGGTTGAATGTTTACATAGGTAAATATCTGATGAATGGCCTTACTGTTGAAAGTTCACACAGTATCATCAAGTGGAAACCTTATATTGCTGCGACCGGCAAAAAATTACAATAACTGCAGTGTCGATAAGATCAAGTAGCCTATGGCATTGAGATAGTTGCTATGTAAGTGTAGAGTTGTAAAGTCTTAAAATAATGACTTTTTCACAAAATTGTATACTACATGGGATGATTCTGGTCAATGCAAAGAATGAATAAAAGCAAGAAAGCTGCTAACGTATGGTGTAATTATGACCCGGAACTTTTCTACAGAGATCTTCATAATATTCAGTGTTGCAAATTATTCTATAGAAAAGCATGTGATTTGTGTGATACACCTAGATTGACCCTAGAAAATAAAATGCGGGAAGTGCATCCAAAAAAATTTGGAGGATAATCAATACTAAACGAGGAAGAAGAAGAAGAAATGTTGAGACAAAGTGTCATGAGGCTACACATAAGGGATTTCCTTTGGCTTGGACGACCTCTTCACACCCTTCTCGGCGGGAGGAGGTTGTTTTGGCCCGGTTACGGATTGGACACTGCCGGTTCAGCCATCACCATCTGCTGATGGCTGCACCGGCGCCGTTCTGCCCATGTGGGCAATTGCTGACGGTACGCCAAAAAAGGTGGGAATTCAAGGAGATGGGACCCGGATAAACTGAAAGAACCAGAGGTTGTACAGAGTTTCAGGGAGAGCATAAGGGAACAATTGACAGGAATGGGGGAAAGAAATACAGTAGAAGAAGAATGGGTAGCTTTGAGGAATGAAATAGTGAAGGCAGCAGAGGATCAAGTAGGTAAAAAGACGAGGGCTAGTAGAAATACTTGGGTAACAGAAGAGATACTGAATTTAATTGATGAAAGGAGAAAATACAAAAATGCTGCAAGTGAAGCAGACAAAAAGGAATACAAAAGTCTCAAAAATGAGATCGACAGGAATTGCAAAATGGCTAAGCAGGGATGGCTAGAGGACAAATATAAGGATGTAGAGACTTATCTCATGACGGGTAAGATAGATACTGCCTACAGGAAAATTAAAGAGACCTTTGGAGAAAAGAGAACCACTTATATGAATATCAAGAGCTCAGATGGAAAGCAAAGAAGGGAAAGCAGAAAGGTGGAAGGAGTATATAGAGGGTCTATACAGGGGCGATGTTCTTGAGGACAATATTATGGAGAGCACTGAAAGACCTGAGCCAAAACAAGGCCCCGGGAGTAGACAACATTCCATTAGAACTACTGACGGCCTTGGGAGAGCCAGTCCTGACAAGACTCTACCATCTGGTGAGCAAGATGTATGAGACAGGCGAAATACCCTCAGACTTCAAGAAGAATATAATAATTCCAATCCCAAAGAAGCAGGTGTTGACAGATGTGAAAATTACCGAACTATCAGTTTAATAAGTCACAGCTGCCAAACACTAATGCGAATTCTTTACAGACGAATGGAAAAACTGGTAGAAACCAACCTCGGGGAAGATCAGTTTGGATTCCGTAGAAATGTTGGAACAATTCAGGCAATACTGACCCTACGACTTATCTTATAAGAAAGATTAAGGAACCGAGCGAGGTGGCACAGTGGTTAGCACACTGGACTCGCATTCGGGAGGACGATGGTTCAATACCGTCTCCAGCCATCCTGATTTAGGTTTTCCGTGATTTCCCTAAATCGTTTCAGGCAAATGCCTGGATGGTTCCTTTAAAAGGGCACGGCCGATTTCCTTCCCATCCAATCCTTTCCTCACCTGAGCTTGCGTTCCGTCTCTAATGACCTCGTTGTCGACGGGACGTTAAACACTAACCACCAACCAACCAAAGATTAAGGAAAGGCATGTTTCTAGCATTTGTAGACTTAGAGAAGGCTTTTGACAATGTTGACTGGAATACTCTCTTTCAAATTCTGAAGGTGGCAGGGGTGAAATACAGGGGAGCGAAAGGGTATTTACAATTTGTACAGAATGCAGATGGCAGTTATAAGAGTCTGGGGGCATGAAAGGGAAGCAGTGGTTGGGAAGGGAGTGAGACTAGGTTGTAGCCTCTCCCTGATGCTATTCAATCTGTATATTGAGCAAGCAGTAAAGGAAATGAAAGAAAAGTTCAGAGTAGGTATTAAAATCCATGGAGAAGAAATATAAACTTTGAAGTTCGCCGATGACATTGTAACTCTGTCAGAGACAGCAAAGGACTTGGAAGAGTAGTTGAACGGAATGGACAGTGTCTTGAGAGGAGGATATAAGATGAACATCAACAAAAGCAAAACGAGGATAATGGAATGCAGTCGAATTAAGTCGGGTGATGGTGAGGGAATTTTATTAGGAAATGAGACATTTAAAGTAGTAAAGGAGTTTTGCTATTTGGGGAGCAAAATAACTGATGATGGTCGAAGTAGAGAGGATATAAAATGTAGACTGGTAATGGCAAGGAAAGCATTTCTGAAGAAGAAAAATTTGTTAACATCGAGTATAGATTTAAGTATCAGGAAGTCGTTTCTGAAAGTATTTGTATGGAGTGTAGCCATGTATGGAAGTGAAACATGGACGATAAATAGTTTGGACAAGAAGAGAGTAGAAGCTTTTGAAATGTGGTGCTACAGAAGAATGCTGAAGATTAGATGGGTAGATCACATAACTAATGAGGTGGTGTTGAATAGGATTGGGGAGAAGAGAAGCTTGTGGCACAACTTGACTAGAAGCAGGCATCGGTTGGTAGGACATGTTCTGAGGCATCAAGGGATCACCAGTTTAGTACTGGAGGGCAGCCTAGAGGGTAAAAATCATAGAGGGAGACCAAGAGATGAATACACTAAACAGATTCAGAAGGATGTAGGCTGCAGTAGGTACTGGGAGATGAAGAGGCTTGCACAGGATAGAGTAGCATGGAGAGCTGCATCAAACCAGTCTCAGGACTGAAGACAACAACAACAACAACAACAACAACAACAACAACGCCACATTTGAACGTCCTGTCCGAATTTTAATACACTGCACATTGATCTTGGCCTACCATGTACACTGGATGCCACTTGAGTGGATTACCCAGCAGCAGCTGCTCGCGTTCTCCGTTTTATCCCCTTGACAAACCTGTCTAAGGACATTTGACTATACTGTTTTCTTTTAATCCTTTGGCTGTTAATGTTCCTTTTATAGTGTTGTCTTTAGTTGCTGTTTTAACCTTGTGCCTTGCAGTGCATTCATAACTTAGTCTGGGCACTAATGACCACTGTAGTTGTGCGCCGTAAAACCACAAAAAAAAAAAAAAAAAAAAAAAAAAAAAAAAAAAAAAAAAAACACTAAATTGGATATTAGACATTTAGTGAAAGGCTACCTTGATAAATCTGGCCAAAAAGTGAAGAAATTTTCTAATAATTTACCAGGAGAAGAATGAGTGCATTCATTCCTCAAGCGGCATTCAGAAGATCTCTTCGTTCACTTAAGTGAACATATTAAAAGAGCTTGTGCTGAAGTGAACAGAGACAGTTAAAATGTGTTTCTCCAGTATAAAGCCACATAATCAGCTATGATGAAACCAACTTGTCAGATGATCGGGGGCAAGTAGCAGATAATTATAAAATGAGGGCGTAAGCATGCTGAATAAGTGATGGATTCATTGAAATATAGTGTTTCGATAATGACAGCAAGTGCCGATGGTAAACTGCTTCCTCCATCCACCCTTAATAAATGTGAGCATTTGTGGGACACGAGGCAAGATGGTCCACAGGGAACCCATTTTGAAAGGAACAAGACCGGATGACTTAATGTACCATTATTTGAAGATTTGTCCTTTACACCCGCTTTGTCCTATTTGAAAAAGCAAAATGGACCAATAGTGATGATTGGGGACAACTTCCCAGTCACATGCCTTGATGTATTATGAAAGAGACTGAGCATAACAATATTTCATTGATTCTCCTTCCCTCTAATAGCATCCACCTCCTCCAAGTACTGGATGTAAGCTTCTCCAGACCAATGCAAGTCACATTGCCATATTAACTGAAAGAAAAAAATGCTCTTGCAAGACAATTTCCAAAGATGTATTTCCATTTCTTATGAAGCAGACTTTGACTAATAAAATTTCAGCACACTGTACTGATAATGTAAAGATTGGCTTTCAGATCATGTCTTACAGAAATAGCATAGTAACAAGGAGAGCCAACAAAGCAAAACAAAGGCATGGACTTGCTGTTCCAAAGAAAAGCTCAAAGAAGTTCCTTAGTCTCCACATCAGCTAGGCAATTCCTGCTGCTGCAAACTAGCTATTCCTCCACTGAAATCAGTTACGGGTCCATGAATTCCAGAAAAACTAAAGCAGCTTGGAAACAAGTGATAGTGCTTTAACAGTAATGAAAATGAGAACAACCCATCATCCAATTAATTTTTACTGCTGGAAGGAGAGGATTTTTTTTTTTTTTTTTTTTTGGTTGTGAACTGTGAAAATTTAATTTGTTAGAAAATAAGAATTGACCTTTAATATACAATATTCATATCTCAATCCTTATCATTTATTTGTAATGATGGACATCGTTAAAATGTGTTACGTCACCAAAATCAGATAGGAAGAATGTAATTTTTTTTAAAAAAAGTGAATTTATATACGAATTCCCTCCATATACTCTGTAACTTCGGATAGAGACTTAAAAAATGTGTGTCCGAAATCACCCCAATCCAGGGGGTGAATTTGAACACTTCATCTATCTCTGGCAAATATAGATGCACACAGACTTTCTTTTTTAAATTTTGTCCATTATACATTACCCTACCATTTCTACAACAAACAATGCAATCTAACAGAACCTCAGCAGATAGTGGTGAAAATAGCCTCAAAACCATCTGAAATCACCCGTTTGATGGGTGGACCTCGGCCCTTTGTGAATAACGGGGATATTATAAGAATCGCGCTACCGATGACAGGGTGTTGGGCAGAGTTTGCATGTATGTTCTACACACTCTTTATAGTGAACTTGTTCCTCATAATATAGCATTTGAGGCTATGGCTGTTTGGGAAAAGGCATTTCGGGATATGAATTTTTACCTCTCTCCTGATTGTGAAGTGTCTCAGAATATTGTTTGCATTAGTTTCTCTGCCCTCCCCACATTTCCTAATCTTGGGTGATTTCAACGCCCATAACCATTTGTGGGGTCGAACTGTTATCACTGGCCACAATAAAGATCTCGAAAAATTACTGGCACAACTTTACCTTTGCCTCTTGAATTCTTGTACCCCCAAACACTTCAGCGTGGTGCACAGAACTTTCTTGGCCATTGACTTTTTCCATTAGCAGCCCATCCACATACTGGAGGGTCCATGATGACCTGTGTGGTAGTGACCACTTCCTGATCTTCCTGTCCCTCTGTCAGCATCACTCCCCTGGACTCCTGCCCAGATGGGCTCTCAACATTGCTGACTGGTGTGCATTCACCTCAACTACAGCCATTCTTTGGCAGCTAATGTATCGATCCCCTTTTTTTTCAGACCTGCCCTGAAGGAAGGAAGGCAGGCAGTACAGTCAGAAATCGTAGAGGCCATTAGGATCATATAGACCATTAGAGTTCGTAGGTGGCTCTCCCAACACCATAAGTGGCAGCCATCGATGAATCACCTCATTGCTTTTAAAGCAGCTCCGTGCACAGGTTCGCCACCTAATAAAAAGACAGAAGCGACAATGCTGAGAACAGTATGTTCCAACCATGTGACCACATACTTCTCCTTCACAGGTCTGGGCTGTGATCAGACATCTCTGTGGATACCAGACATCTGCAGGTGTACTTGGTATTACCTCGAATGGTGCTGTCTGCACTGACCCAGACACTGTTGCTCAACATTTTTCTCTGCACTATGCTCAAGCCTCAGCGTTTGGCATTTGTCAACCTACCTTTTGTACCATAAACCAGCAGGTGGAGCGAAAGCAATTATCTTTTCTTACACACCACCTGGAACCGTATAGTGCTCCATTCAGTGAGCAGGAATTCGTCAGTATCCAAACCCACTTTCCTGAGGAAGCCCCAGGGCCAGACCACATTCACAACCAAATGATCCAACACCTACTGGTGGATTGTCAGCATCATATCCTTGCCATCTTTAACCACATCTGGAGTGAGGGTGAGTTTCCATCGCATTGCCTAGAAAGCATCATTGTACTGGTATCGATACTGGGGAAGCACCTTCTAGAGATGGACAGTTATTGTCCAGTAAGTTTCACTAATGCTTTATGTAAGTTGCTTGAACACATGGTGAGCCAGCAGCTGTGTTGAGTGTTTGAGTCTCAGGGTCTTCTGGCTCCGTCCCAGAGTGGTGTTCACCAAGACCTTACCACTAATGATTATCTGGTTTACCTGGAGTCTGCTATTCGAACAGCTTTTGCCCGATGCCAAAAACTTACAACTATCTTCTTTGACCACATCCTTGCTTTCTTATGCAAGTGGGGTATCTGAGGTCCACTCCTGATTTTCATCCAGAACTTTCTGCTGCACCATATGTTCGGGTTCGAGCTGGTGCTTCCCACAGTAACGCCCCCCCCCCCCCCCCCCCCACCCCGTACCCAAGAGAATGGGGTCCCACTGGGCTCTGCTGAGTGAACCTGTCTTTCCATTAGCCATTAGTTTCCTAAAAAGCAGCTTTGGAATCATCAGTATCACCTTCCTGATATACTGAAAACATTGGCCTCTATTATTGCTCTCGTAGTGTGGGTCTCATTGAACATTGTCTGCAAGGTGCCATACAAAAGACGCAGGCATGGGCCATCACCCGTGGCTTTCAGTTTTCAGTCGCCAAGACACCATGTACTTCTGTCGATGTCTTACCATTCACCGACAAACAGAACTTTACCTCTACAACCAACTAATCAATGTGGTGGTGACTAACTGCTTCTTACAACTTCTCTTCGATTCTCGGTTGACATTGATTCACCCTTCAATTCTCGGTTGACATTGATTCACCATCTTTGCGAGCTTAAGTGAAAGTGCTGGCTACACATTAATGCCGTTCACTGCTTGAGTAACACCCTTCTGCAGTGTTACAAAGCCCTGATACAATCCCGCCTTAATTATGGGAGTCTGGCATATGGTTTGGCATTGCCCTCAGCATTGTAGATACTGGATCTGATACTCCACTGCAGGGTTTGACCTACAACAGGAGCTTTTCGAACTGGCCTTGTGAACAGCTTACTCATGGGGGCTGGGATCCCTCCATTGCAGATCAGGCTTAACAACAGCTTGTCAATTATGCTGCCCACGTTCGCGGCTACTCTAAGCATCCAAACTACCATCTCCTGTTTCCAAACATGGTAATCCCTCTCCCACCACGGTGGCCCAGGTAGGGATTACAATTGCAATCTGCATCCTGTCTGTCGTCCTCTCTGAACTTCAGTTGTTTTGCTCTTCCACCTCCCCTCTGGACCACCCACATACACCTCTGTGATGCATCTCTTGGCCGCAGCTTCATCTTGACCTGTCACAAGGTCCGAAACACTCAGTTCATCCTAATGCCCCTCCACCGCCAATTTTTCTCCATCCTTGGCACATCCCAGGGTTCAGAAGTAGTTACACGTATGACTCAGTGGTTGCTGGTCGTGTATGCTTATCTTGTACTCTCAGGGGACATACTGAACTGTGTTCCTTGCCAGATTCCTGCAGTTTTTTCACTGCAGAGTTGGTTGCCATCTCTCATGCTCTTGAGTATATCCATTCCTGCACTGGTGGGTCCTTTCTCATCTGCAGTGACTCCATGTGCAGTTTGCAAGCTCTCGACTAGTGCTACCCTTGCCATCCCTTGGTTCCCCCTGCGGGTCCGGGGATTAGAATAGGCCCAAGGTATTCCTGCCTATCGTAAGAGGCGACTAAAAGGAGTCCCTCCCCCTCAAGGGGGTAGTTAGCGCCTGCGTCCGGAGACGGACGGTTCCACGACCTATATTTGCGGTGATATTGGTTTTTCACTTCTTCTCGTTTCTTCCTTCCTTTGGTTGGTTCCTTACTTTGTTCTTCTCCATCTCACTGTCTTCCTTACTCTTTCCCTTGCCTTCTTCTCCTTGCTGTCTTCTCCTTGCCGTCTTCTCCATGCCGTCTTCTCCTTGCCTTCTCTGGTCTCCGCCTCGGCGTTTGAGACAGTCGGTCCTCTCTCTCTCTCTCTCTTCTTTTTCCTCTTCTTCCTTCCTCCCTGTGCGCGCCTGAAGGCCGACCCACGCGTTCGCACGCGTAGCCGGTGACGGGGTAATGTGTAATTCCCCGCCCTGGGTATACAAGTAAGGCACGCATGTACCCCCTGGTAAAGGCCGGGCCCAGGGAGGGGTGATTGCCTGAGCTGATACCTTCTGACCATGCCGATTGGTCCCTCCGTCTGTTTCTCGGGAGGTGTGACCTGAGGTGTAAACATTCACCTAAGGCGGGAGTGCCCTCTGAGAGGGTCCCCACAAGGAAGGAGCGCGCCATCGGAGACGCTGGCAATCATGGGGGATTCCTCCGCAATGGATTTTTCTTCTTCTTCTCTCTCGACTTCTGCCCATAAACGGAAACTTGACCAGCCACCAGTGACAAAAGTACTACCGCCTGCCCCACAGTTCCTCGTAGTTTCTCGATCTGAGGACGGCAAGGATTTTTCCTCTATCAACCCTTTCATTATCCAGAAGGGCGTAGATGCCATAGCTGGATCTGTCAAGTCGTGTATCAGGTTGCGTAATGGTACCTTGTTACTAGAAACTGAGAGTGCCTTTCAGGCACAAAAACTGCTTCGGGCCACACTCCTGTACACGTTCCCTGTCCGGGTGGTGGCTCACCGCACTTTGAATTCGTCTCATAGTGTGGTATATACTCGATCACTCGACGGATTGACTGACGAGGAGATTCAGTCTTTCCTCGCTGAGCAGGGCGTGACGGCTGTCCATAGGGTCATGAAAAAGGTCAACATTGACCTTGTACCGACCCGGACACTTTTCTTGACCTTTGATAGTGTTCAGCTGCCGTTACGTATCAAAGCGGGCTACGAGGTTATTTCTGTTTGCCCCTATGTCCCGACACCTAAGCGCTGCTACCAGTGTCAGCATTTTAATCACACTAGCCAGTCTTGTTCCAATGCGGCTTAATGTGTCACTTGTGGCAGGGATGCCCATGAGGGTGACTGTCAACCTCCGTCTCCTCTTTGTGTGAACTGTCAGGGTGACCATGCAGCGTCCTCCCGCGACTGTCCCATCTACAAGGAAGAACGCTGTATCCAAGAAATTTGGGTCAAAGAGAAAGTGTCCACCTCGGCTGCTCGCAAGCTATTTGCTAGTAGGAAGCCCACGCTGCTCCCAGCAGGAAAATACAGTACTGTCCTCGCCTCTCCTAGGACTACCAGCGAGGTGGCGACGCAGACATGCGATCTGACCTTCAGCACCACGGTCGTCCGTCCTGCCAGTGCTAAGATCGCGCGGTCGACGTCTCCTCTTCCTCCCGTCACCCCTCAGACACAAGCACCTTCATCAGCTTCTGCCAAGACGAAGACCCAGAAGTCAGATGCACAGGCCTTCAAGAAGGAACCGTCCCGTGCAGACTTCCTACGTACCTCGAACTCCCAGCCATCGACCAGTACTTCCACTAAATGATCTTCCAAGAAGGCTCATAGGAAGCACAGTTCTCCTTCTCCGCCACGGCGCATTTCTTCTCTTGCGCCACCCAGCGGTTGCCGCCCCAGGCCGTCATCCGTTTCGCCTGGCCGCACCGCTGGTAGCCGAACATCTGGCCGTTCACCGGCGGAGGAAGCTCCCCCTCCCGGCCATCTTACCAAGATGGCCGATGAACCTAGAACCTATGGACGATGACTGTCCGCCTACTGATAGCGGCAGCAGTGCTCGCTCGAAGCCGGGCCCTCAGCAGCCTTCGAGGTGACCCCTTCTTTCATCTTCCTTTTCTTCTTACGATGGCACTTATTCACTGGAATATTCGCAGCATTCACTCCAACTGAGAGGACTTGACGTTGCTGCTCCGCTTGCACCGTCCGCTCGTCGTAGCCCTCCAGGAAACGAAGCTACGCCCATGCGATCAAATTGCCTTGGCACACTACACCTCTGTGCGTTTTGACCTACCCCCTGTGGTAGGTATTCCGGCTCATGGAGGGGTTACGTTGCTGGTCCGGGATGATATTTACTACGATCCCATCACATTGCACACCGGCCTGCAGGCAGTTGCCATCCGAATTACTCTCCCCACTTTCACATTTTCCATTTGTACCGTTTACACTCCATCGTCGTCTGCCGTTACCAGCGCAGACATGATGCAAATTATTGCTCAGCTACCTGCACCATTTTTGTTAACTGGAGACTTCAATGCCCACCATCCCCTTTGGGGCTCTCCAGCATCCTGCCCGAGGGGCTCCCTGTTAGCAGACCTTTTCAACCAGCTCAATCTTGTCTGCCTCAATACTGGCGCCCCTCCTTTTCTTTGAGACACATCTCACACCTATTCCCATTTAGACCTCTCTATATGTACTACCCAACTTGCACGCCGGTTTGAGTGGTATGCCCTTTCTGATACATATTCGAGCGACCACTTCCCATGTGTCATCCATCTCCTGCATCATACACCCTCTCCGTGCTCAACTAGTTGGAACATCTCCAAAGCAGACTGGAGGCTCTTCTCTTCCAGGGCGAGCTTTCAGGATCAAACCTTCACAAGCTGCGATCGTCAGGTCGCACACCTCACGGAAGTCATTCTCACTGCTGCTGAATATTCCATCCCTCACCCTACTTCTCCACGTCGCGTACCGGTCCCCTGGTGGACCGCAGCATGTAGAGACGCTTTACGTGCTCGTCGACGTGCTTTACGCACCTTTAAACGCCACCCTACAGTGGCGAATTGTATCACTTATAAACGATTACGTGCGCAGTGCCGTCGTATTATTAAAGAAAGCAAGAAAGCCAGCTGGGCTGCTTTCACAAGCACCTTCAACAGTTTTACTCCTTCTTCTGTTGTCTGGGGTAGCCTGCACCGGCTATCTGGCACTAAGGTCCACTCACCAGTTTCTGGCTTGACGGTCGCGAATGATGTCCTTGTGGCCCCTGAGGATGCCTCCAATTCCTTCGGCCGCTTTTTCGCAGAGGTTTTGAGCTCTGCTCATTACCACCCTGCCTTCCTCCCCCGAAAACAGGCAGAGGAGGCTAGGCCACCTAACTTCCACTCCTCGAATCGTGAAAGTTATAATGCCCCTTTCACCATGCGGGAAATCGAAAATGCACTGCCCGGTCACGGTCCTCCACTCCAGGGCCTGATTCTATTCATATTCAGATGCTGAAGAACCTTTCTCCTGTGGGTAAAGGTTTCCTTCTTCGTACTTATAATCGCATCTGGATTGAGGGACATGATCCCGCATGCTGGCGCGAGTCTATTGTTGTACCCATTCCTAAGCCAGAGAAGGACAAGCACTTGCCTTCCAGTTATCGACCCATCTCGCTTACCAGCTGTGTCTGTAAGGTGATGGATCGAATGGTTAACTCTCGTTTGGTTTGGCTGCTCGAATCTCGACGCCTACTTACCAATGTACAATGTGGATTTCGTAGGCGCCGCTCTGCTGTTGACCATCTGGTTAACTTGTCGACCTTCATTATGAATAACTTCTTGCGGAAGCGCCCGACCGCGGCTGTGTTCTTTGATTTGAAGAAGGCTTACGACACCTGTTGGAGGGCGGGCATTGTCCGCACCATGCATACATGGGGTCTTCGCGGTCGCCTCCCTCTTTTTATTTGTTCCTTTTTAATGGATCGATAGTTCAGGGTACGTGTGGGTTCTGTCCTGTCAGACACCTTTCGCCAGGAGAATGGGGTGCCACAGGGCTCAGTTTTGAGCGTCGCTCTCTTCGCCATAGCGATCAATCCAATAATGGATTGCCTCCCAGCTGATGTATCAGGCTCCCTTTTCGTGGACGATTTTACCATCTATTGCAGCGCGCATGTTTCCTGAAGCGCTGTCTTCAGCGTTCTCTTGACCATCTTTACTCCTGGAGTGTTGCCAATGGCTTCCGTTTTTCTGCCGAGTAGACGGTCTGTATTAACTTCTGGCGCTACAAAGAGTTTCTCCCATCGTCCTTACGACTCGGTCCCGTTGCTCTCCCATTCGTGGAGACAACAAAATTTTTAGGTCTTACATTTGACAGGAAACTTAGCTGGTCTCCACATGTGTCTTATTTGGCTGCCCGTTGTACCCGTTCTCTAAATGTCCTCCGTGTTCTCAGTGGTATGTCGTGGGGAGCAGATCGAACCGTCCTACTTCGCCTATATCGGTCGATTGTCCGCTCAAAGATGGATTATGGGAGCTTCGTATACTCTTCTGCATGGCCGTCCATCTTACGCCGCCTCAACTCCATACAAGATCGGGGTTTACGTCTTGCGATCGGAGCGTTTTATACTAGTCCCGTCGAGAGTCTTCATGCTGAAGCCGGTGAATTGCCACTGACCTACCGGCGCGATATACTGCTTTGTCGGTATGCCTGTTGGCTACTGTCAATGCCCGACCACCCGTCTTATCGTTCCTTTTTTGACGACTCTCTCGATCGTCAATATGGGTTGTATGTCTCTGCCCTGCTACCCCCTGGAGTTCGCTTTCGTCGCCTCCTTCAACACCTTGATTTTTCACTCCCTGCAACCTTTAGAGTGGGCGAGAGCCACACGCCACCTTGGCTCCAGGCTCAGGTTCGCGTTCACCTTGACCTCAGCTCACTTCCAAAGGAGGTTACCCCCAGTTCGGTATACCACTCCCGTTTTGTCGAACTTCATTCGAAGTTCATTAATATGACCTTCATTTATACAGATGGCTCTAAGACCAATGACGGGGTCGGGTGTTCTTTTATTGTCGGGACACAAAGTTTCAAATACCGGCTCCATGGCCATTGTTCGGTCTTCACAGCTGAGCTCTTTGCCCTCTACCAGGCTGTTCTTTATATCTGCCGCCACCGACATTCTGCTTATGTCATCTGCTCCGATTCCCTGAGCACCATCCAGAGCCTCAGTGATCCGTATCCGGTTCACCCTTTCATGTACCGGATCCAACGCTCTCTTCAGCAGCTGGCGGACAACGGTTCTCCGGTTCGTTTATGTGGGTTCCTGGCCATGTCAGTATCCCTGGGAATGAAGCTGCAGATGCTGCGGCCAAGGCTGCGGTCCTCCAGCCTCGGACAGCTTCTTGTTGTGTCCCTTCATCAGATTGTAGCAGGGTCATTTGTCGACGCATTTTATCGCTGTGGCATGCCGATTGGGCTGCACTTACGGACAACAAGCTTGGGGTCTTTAAACCTCTTCCCGCAGCTTGGACGTCCTCCTCACGCCCTTCTCGGCGGGAGGAGGTAGTTTTGGCCCGGTTACGGATTGGACACTGCCGGTTCAGCCATCGCCATCTGCTGATGGCTGCGCCGGCGCCGTTCTGCCCATGTGGGCAATTGCTGACGGTCCGCCACATCTTAACGTCCTGTCCGGATTTTACTACACTGCGTCTTGATCTTGGCCTGCCATGTACTCTCGATGCCATTTTAGCGGATGACCCAGGAGTAGCTGCTCGCGTTCTTCGTTTTATCAACTTGACAAACCTGTCTAAGGCCATTTGATTATGCTGTTTTTTAATCCTATGCCTGTCTATCTTTTATCGTGTTTTCCCTTTTAGTTGCTGTTTTAAACTTGTGCCTCGCGGTGCATTCCTAACGTAGTCTGGGCGCTAATGACCATTGAAGTTGTGCGCCCTAAAACAAAATAATAAAAAAATAAAAAACATCCCTTGGTCATGGCTATCCAGGATTCCCTATATGTCCTTGAACAATGTGGATGTTCAGTGATCTTCTGGACTCCGGGCTACATCCAAGTCTCGGGGAATGAACTCACTGATAGCTTGGCCAAACTGGCTACAGTAAACTGACTCTGGAAATCAGTATTCCGGAAACAGACCTCCAATTGGTATTAATGTATTCAAATTTTAGGTGTCTGGAATACAGAAGGGTTTTCTCTGACTTCCTCAAACAGACTACGGGCTATAAAGGAGACCATGAATCTGTATAGGGCCTCCATGCAGGCCTCTCGCTAGGACTCTATACCGTTCTTTGCTGGTTCCGCATCAGCCATACTTGGCTGAATCATGGTCATCTCCTCCGTAGCAGGGACCCACCCCACTGCCATTGCAGCTCCCATTTGACTGTGGTCCACTTTTGCAGAAATGTCCCAACATAGCTACCCTGTGGTGGACTCTTAATCTCCCTCACTTTCTACTCCTGGTATTAGGAAACAAAATCTCAGTGGCTGCTTAGTTTTAAGTTTTATTTGTGAGCTGGGCTTTTACCAGTCTCATTAAGAAAGGGCTGCTTAACCTTATCGGCCCATTGAGAGGTTCTGTTGCCTCCTGTGACCAGACTGGTCTGTGACTGGTGATACACTCTGGCCCTCACCCTACCCTGCTGTTGTACATTTCTTCCCCCCTCTCACATGATACATTAGACCTGTTCATCTTTCGTCATACTGTGCTTCTCTTGCCCTGTCTGTGTAGTTAGTCTTTCCAAGGCAATCTCTGAGTGGAGTATGTCTGGCAATTGGCAGGGGCACATTGCACTCTGCTTTCAGGGGCTTCCAGCTGCTCCCTAGTTGGGGCACCTTAATATCTTTTTGTCCATTGTCTCAGCTTCACTGACCTTTAGTAAACTTTATAGTTTTCTTTCCTGGAGTGTTGCGCAGTAGGAAATCCCTGATATACGGATGACCCAATGACCTAGTAGTTTGGTCCCTTTAATCATCCAACCAACCAACTGGTGGTTACTTCATAACAAGAACATACCCAGCAGGCTTGCCGCTGTTTGGTGGATTCTTGATTGGCTACCATGGGGCCCCAGCCTTCCTTCCTTCCTTCCTTCTTCTTCTTCTTCTCTCTTTTTTGTTAAAGAAAGTGTCTGGACTGTTTTTGAAAATGTATTCTACGTTTTTGGTAGTCAATATCAGGATACTCTTCACTGTTCCTTTTTCCTTTCTTCGTTCATTTCTCCTATCCTTCCTCCGCTTTGGTGTTTGAGGTTCCTTTTTTTCGTCTTCCTCCCTGTGCGCTCCTGAAGGCTGGCTCACGCGTGTGATGCGTAACAGGTGACTGGGTAACACGTAATTCCTAGCCCTGGGTTGACAGGTAGCATTCACATGTAACCCACAGTAAAGGCCAGGCCCAGGAAGAGGTTATTGCCTGAACTGCTACCTTCCCAAATTGTTGATTGTCCCTCTGTCAGGTGTTCGGGAGGCGTGACCGGAGGTGTGAACAATCACCTAAGGCAGGTAAGACCCCTTCTGAAGGGGGCCCCCAGTTGGAAGGAGAGCACCATCAGAGACGATGGCAATCGTAGGGGTTTTCTCGCAATGAGCCAATCATCTTCACAGTTAGTGGCTACGAAACATAAACACAATGAGGCTAACATTCAAAGACCCTACCATCTGCACTATGGTTCCTCATAGTTTCAGGTACTGAAGAAGGTCAGTCCTTCGCTATGGTAAATTTGTTAATTATTCAGAAAGATGTTGATGCAATTGTTGGTCCTGTGAAATTCAGATCTTGTTTACGCAATGGTATTTTGCTTTTGGAGACTACTTCTGACTCTCGAGCACAAAAACTGCTTGCAGCTTCGCTCCTCTGTGGCTGTCCTGTTAGTGTTGAGGCCCATTGAAGGCCGAATTCTTCCTGTGGTGCTATTTACGCTAGGCTACTTGATGGTCTGACCGAGGCAAAAATTCAAACATACCTCTCTGATCAGGGTGCCATTGCGTCCATTGGGTGATGAAAAACGTTGACACCTCCTTAGTGCCCACATGCACCCTCTTTCTCACTTTTGATAGAGTGGTTCTTCCATCAGAGATCAAAGCAGCTTATAAAATTATCACAGTCAGACTATATATTCAGAATCCTATGCACTGCTAACAGTGTCATCGTTACAACCACACTTGAGAGTCCTGTTGACACCCAGCCAAATATGTAACCTGTGGTAAGGATGCTCATGAGGATGATTGTCCACCTCCTTCTTTCAGCTGTGTTAACTGCAATGGCGACCCTGCCACCTCCTCCCACGATTGTCCCATGTATCTCGATGAGCTAGCTGTCTTGGAGATCTGGGTGAAGGAAAAAGTGCCTTACCCGGTTGCTCGCAAGTTGTGGCTAGTCGGAAACCCTGTGTTCTACCATCTGGTACCTGCAGTACTGTTCATGCTACATCTCTCTCCATGAAGGACATGGCCACACAGACATGCGATCTCAAATGTAGCACCTTTTGTGAAATTGCCCAACATTATGGTAGCGTCTCCATCTCCTCCTCCTCCAGCTGTGCAACACGCAACCAATTTCTGCCTCACGGGGCGAAGTCACCAGCTCCACAACTGGCAGGCAGGAAAGAATAGAAGGAATACTTCCGTGAAGACTTCCAACGTCCTCCAGTCAACCAACACCTGAGTCTTCCTCTGATAACCGGAAAGGCTCAAAGAAGTCAAACAGGGGCAAACAATCTTCTCCTTCATTGACTTGAAGATCCTCTTCGACAGTGTCACCTCACTCGGCCGACCTCCAAGTCGTAAGACTCTGAAGACCGCCGACAGCAGAAGTATGCCGATACTTCTGTCGACCTTATGGAGCAGGATCCTCATGCCTCTGTGCCCTCTTGCAGTGAGTCTTCAAAGGCTGGGACTCAGCAGCCACCGAGGTGACACACTTCATTTTTTCCTCATCGTGACAGTCCTCCAATGTAACGTTCGCGGTCTTCGATCCAACTAAGAGGATTTATGGCTGCCCTTACAATTGCAGCGTCCACTTGTTCTCTGCCTTCGGAAACAAAATTGGCATCCTCACAACTGCTTTGAGGTGTTGCATTTTTTCCCAATCCGTTTTAACCCCCACCCCACCATCCATTTGGCCACTGGTGCCTTTTACAGTAGCCCAGTTGAGTGTCTGTATGCAGAAGCTGCCAAACTACCGCTGTTCTACCACCATGACTTTCTCCTCGGCAGAAATGCATATGCATGCCGTTTGTCTGCCTGTATGGCCACCCATCCTATGCCGTCTTCTTCGAAGACTTCTTTGATCTCCAGTATGGAGCTCGTCCCTCTTTGTTCCTTCTCGCTTTAGCTTTTGCTCCGGCAGCTTAATTTCACACTACCTGCAAGTTTCACAGCAGGTGTGAACCCATCACTGCCTTGGCTTTGTGCAGCGGCCTGAGTTCGCTTTGGCCTTTATTTGCTTCCTAAGGATGCTACTCCAGCCTTGCTTTATCTCCTTCAGTTTCACGACCTTCGCACGTTATTTTGCAATAGTACCTTTGTGTGGCTTCATCATTGGTGCCAATGTTTTTTGGTATCGGTTTCCAGGACACTGCTCAGTATTTACTGCAGAGCTCTTTGCCCTGTATCAGGCCACGCAGTTCATCCAGTGCCAGGGGTTTTTCAATTGCATCATCTTTCACACTCTCTCAGCGCCCTTCAAAGCCTGTGTATGCTGCACGCCATCCATCCCTTGGTGCAATGGGTCCAGGAAAACAGTCACTTGCTCAGTCTTAATGGAACCACTGTGATTATGTGGGCTCCTGGTCATGTCGGTCTGCCTGGAAACAAGGCCACTGACACTGCTACCAAGGCTGCAGCCCTCGTACCTCAGACCACTAGTTCTTTCACTCCCTCTGATGATATCTGTGTTGCTGTCTGTCAGCAGGTGGTGTCACTTTGGCATCATCACTGTTGCTCCCATCATGGGAACAAGCTCCAGACTATTAAACGTCTCCCAGTGGCTTGGACGACCTCCTCTCGTCCCTCTCGCCGCGAGGAGATAATTTTAACTAGGTTCCGTTTTGGGCACTGTCTTTTCAGCCATCGCCATTTGTTAAGGGGGTCTCCCCCACCACTTCGTGCATATTGCGCCTCAAATTTTGACTGCCCGCCATTTCCTGACAGAATGTCCTTTTTTTAACCGCTTACGCTTGTGTTTGTCTTTGCCATCTAAATTATGGGCCGTCTTAGGCAACGATGCGTGGGCTGTGGACCGCATTTTACTTTTTATCTGTTGTAGCAATGTGGCGAAGGCCATTTAAGTTTTAGTTCTGCACCCTGTTTCTCTTTGGTGTATTTTATAGACTTTTGTGCACGTCACTGTTCTTAGCTGTCTTCTCTTCCGTCGATTAGGACTGGTGAGTAGTCGTTTTTAACTCTTCTTTTTGCCTTTGTGTTCTACAATTTTGGCATGGATGCGTATGACCCTAGTTGTTTTTGCAGCCAAAACAAACAATCATAACAAGAGTAGATACAGCATTTCACAGTGTAAAGAGAAAAAGACATTCCATGATAACATGAATTAAGAAACAACATTTTAGGTTTTTCACACTACCGAATGTGACAAAAAAAGAGCTGGCCAGCGTGTAATTGGCTGCTATACTGGGTGGAGAAAAATTGTGTTACAAAATTTTAACCCTGGATAGCTGATGCCAGTAGGAACCAAAATTACTAATGTTGTGTGGGCCGACAATACACAATTTTTAAACTACGGAAACTTGGCACCACATGCCCCGATTGGCCACAGGATTGCCCTGTTGCCAGATGCTCTTTACAATGCATGGCCGCAAATGCTTTGCCTGCTAGAGATTGTGATGTATCTGAGGCGGCCTGCACGCTTGGTGGTAGCACGCCACTCTTCCACTTTTGGGCAAATTCTATGTTAATTGCAAATGCAGTTTTATGTTTGTTTGCCCATCTGAGGTATTAGATAATATACCAAAATTTCTATTTTATTTCCTTTCTTACCGTTTCCTGTAGAATAATGTGTTAATAGCGAATGCATTTTTATCTGCTGTGCCCACATCAAATTATTAGAGCGTAAAACAACAGTTTTATTTTTATGTCTTGTACTTTCCTATAGAAGAATATATTAATAGCAAATGTATTACACATTCATTTCAGTTATCAGATCACAACACAACAGTTTAATTTATATTTCTTCCTGTAGAGGAATATATTAAATCCAAATGTAACATTGTCTCCTACAGCCACAACTGCATTGTTTGGTTGTAAAACAACTGTTTTACTTTCCTGTTGTTTATTTTTATTGTTTTTCTGTGCAAGAATGTGTTGACAGAAAATATGTTTGTTTTATCTGCTGCGTATATACTACTGTATTTACTCGAATCTAAGCCGCACTCAAATCTAAGCCGCACCTGAAAAATGAGACTCGAAATCAAGGAAAAAAAAATTTCCCGAATCTAAGCCGCACCTGAAATTTGAGACTCGAAATTCAAGGGGGGAGAAAAGTTTTAGGCCGCACCTCCAAATCGAAACAATGTTGGTCCATTGTAATATGTGACACAATTTAGGTCAAACGAATGACGATACAGCTACAGTAGTTTGGTTCGAGTCGTAAGCTTAGCAGTTAAGCTATACCAGGTAGCCATTGCTATACGTCAGGCACTCCGTCCGTATTTATACGGGTACCCTTCCTTTTTCACGTGCTTCATCTGTTTTGAATTGATTGCTTATTTTTCTTTGATATGATAAGTGCCGTTATCTTTGTTATAGGTGTTTAAGTCACTCTAAGCTAAAAATGTATTACTGTACTGTGTCGTGCATTGTTTGTTGCATTCTGTGTTTATGGCCTGTCGCCGTTAGCGGCATGGCTTGCTTTTGTGCACGCTACCGCCACTCACAATTAAAAAAAAAAGAGAGAGAGAGAGAGGAATTGTCTCATTAGCAAAACAATAGCAAGAGACTGCTATTTGTTGTTACTTACACTGCTGCTTTATTTGATAATGATCAACAAGAACCAAATAATAGAATGCGTATGATAGATGATGTTCTGAACGAGAGTTTAGCGAAAATTTTTCTCTGTTTGAAAATCTTTGCAGACACCTCTTTAGTACATTACATTCTGCACAGAAATTAGAGTCATCTTAGATTTAAAAAGCTAGTCAATTGCCGTGCTTCATTTCTGACTGTATCACTATTAGGCACAAGAATTATACGAATATAAACATGACATGATATGTATATTCTTCCTCGTTTGCTGTTGTCTCCCTCTAGTTTCGTAGTTTATTAGACAGACAGGATTTAAATGAGATAGCAGCAAACACGAAAAAATACATGGCAAAATGTTTATATTCATATTATTCTTATGGTGAAGAGAATATTGCATGTGATTCACAATTCATAAAAGTTCCTATTAGCAACCATCTCTTCTCACAGCTAAGAAAAAATTCAGAACGTAGAGTTGGTCATATTGACAAACATCCCAAACAGTCTTGTCAGTCGGATTTTCGTAGTACATTGAAATGCCGCTAAATTCGAAAATGACCAATACTTAATTTGTATTTACTTCGTTGGATAATGTATGAAAATGCAGTGGTCGAAACTCGGGGTGGAGAAAAAAAGCTCGTCATGACACAGAGGTTTTGGCGCCAGTATTTATCTTTGTGCCTGCAAAGCATGCCTGTGTAGCACTACATACATTCGATGGCAGAAGTTAGTTGTGGCGGCACCTACCAACATTTTTGAGAACTTCCGCTTACTTTGCACTCGATTCTAAGCCGCAGGCGGTTTTTTGGATTATTAAAACCAGAAAAAAAGTGCGGCTTAGATTCGAGTAAATAAGGTAAGTACATTTCAGGGAGCGTGTTACATTTTGATTGATTGCAGTTACACTGCTCTTGCATCATTTGAAACAACTAATGACAGAACACATCAACAGTTCACCGCATGCTCAGCTAAAAACGGCTGTTGTAAAGTGTATGTCACCCCATTTCAATGTAAATGTAATATTCATACATCAAATAATAGAAGATTTTGGCAAGGTACAGCACATTGATGGTGGCTATGCAGTGCAACCAGAATATGAGCTCAATCAGGTGTCAATCATGAAATGAATAGGAGTGTGGACATTTACAGATAACAGTTGGGATATTTTATGTATGTAACATAAATACAACTCAGACTACAGTTTCCTTGAGTATAGGCAGCTTTGTACATCATCTCTGCATCAATACAGTAATGTGAAGAAAAATCTCCAGATTTTCTGTATTGCAACCTAATGGACTCAATCACAGAACTAGTGAAAACATTTTTCTAACTGAAACACACAAATTAAGATGAAGCAAAATAAAATTGCAACACGACCTTTCACTAAATATCATAACTGTTTATTCCAGCACATTCTGATATGTCGTTGTAATATTCCCTGATCTTACTTTATTGTCTGCAATTTGGATGTTGGCATCCTTGTTCACATCAGTTTTTCTTTTTTGTGGTGTTATTTAGCACTTATTTCTTTCTGTGTGTAATTAGCACTTAGTGTCCTTCTGCATATACTCTTTGCTATATCCCTTTTTCAGCTTTCGTTAGTGCAGTATATTTTAGATTTTCGCTTTGAATTTTTTCCTTCTTATTTGTTTTGACTAACTGTTCTCAGTTCAGTTACTGAAGTTTAAATATGTTGTATAGTTGTTTAAAACTGTTGACTCGTTTTGATTCAAAAGCTAAGTTTTATTTCTTGTTTTATGTGTGTTTAGGAACACCGGCCAGTGTTTCCTGTTGATGTGGCCACTGCTGATGTTTATCAGTCAGGTTTGGTTGAACACCAGTCTTCATCAGGGAGTCATCAGTGGAGTAGCTCAAGCAAGAGAAGTGTTCCAAAAACAACAACACATTTGGCACCCCCTGCACAAACTACTTCTCACCACCATCACCATCATCACCACCATCTCACGCTGCAGCATGTGCCAAAGAAAGAACCTACACAACTCAGCCCTGTCAAGAAGAGAGTGAAAGAAGGAACACCGCCATCAGGTACGTATGTTTTAGGATTGTCCTTATGCTAAAGGAAAGAGAGGTTTAAATCACAGGAAATGAATTTTTGTCTAACTATTGTTATTTATTGGGCAAGTGACTTTTCATGTTTTTAATGTAAGTCACCAAATTTCACTCTCATCTGGCAGTTGCAGTAGAATTGAATTACAGGCAGTGCCATAAACTTACGACCAGGAACAACCACTTATACTGGATACCACCTTGTTTTCTGTTATTGATGAACATACTACATATATTAAATAGTTCCAGTGTTGCAGGCTTTTTGTTGGATTCAGTAGTGCTGCAGTTGGCAATATCAAAAAATTTTTCCCCCTAAAGATAAATCGAAAAGAAATTTAAAAATAAACTGTGAATTACACAAGGAGTCAAGGTATCGTGACACAAAAAGGAAACTGTACCTACTGTCTAGAAACAGCTGTGATGTTAGCATTGTAATGCATTACAAAGAGTACTGCAAAGTATTGAAGCAAGTTATCCAGAAATCTAAGCAGCTTCATTGTGTAAAAAAGATAATTACATCAGAGAACAAAATAAAAACTGTAGCCTATGGGATATAGTAAAGACACACAAGTGGGATCAGAAAGGAAGAGGAACAGATAGCTCTAAAAATAAGTGACACACTGGTAACAGGCACATGTAGCGTTGCAAACATCTTAAACAAGTACTTTGTCTCTGTTACTGACAGCTTGGGGTTATCAGGTTCAGCAAACACTCCAATGGGATTTCTAATCTCTACAAATAACTTCAGTAAAATGGAAATGACACTCACTTTTCCAAAGACGTAGCATCTGTCATAAAATCCTCAAAATCAAAGTATTCAAGTGGTTATGATAACATATCAATGAAGTTAATCAAAGAGTGTTCATGTTAGTTGAGTTCTATCTTAGTTGTGTAATCAATATCTTGTTGGCGGAACATTCCAGACTGGCTAAAATACGTTGAAGCTAAGCCTCTTTACAAGAAGGGGGATAAAGAGATGTCATGAAACTATTGGCCAATTTTACTTTTGCGAGCTTTTCCAAAAATATTTGAGAAGCTTGTGTTCAATTATCTTCTTAAGCATCTGCAGGAAGTAATGTATTTTCCAAGTCACGGTTTGGGTTCCTTAAGGATTCCAACAGAGGGAAAGCTATTTTCATGTACAGTGAGAGTGTACTTAGTTAATTTGACAACAGATTAGAGCCTACTGGCATTTTTTACGACTTGCCAAAAGACTTTGACTGTGTCAATCACACCATTAATGTACAGAATAAAAGGCAACAGACCTAAGATGGAACCTAGAGAAAGTTTGGTGAGCAGCAGAACGCCACTGTGGGAAGGGTGGGAAGGATAATGGGTAGGACATTTCTCATTTCAGAGCACGATGAATGGTAGCCAAACAGTGGAGAATGTAATTCAGTAGCTCCTGTCCTGGGTGGTACTGGGTTACAAGGGGAAGGGAATGCTCCTCAGTGGCCGGACGGTGGGACATTGAGTGGTGGTGAATGACTGGAAACATAGACGAGAGATCTGTTTTCTTACAAGGTTGGGAGGGTAGTTACAGTCTGTAAAGGCCTTAATTATACCCTCGGTATATTTCGAGAGGAATTGCTCGTCACTGCAGATGCAACGGCCACGGGTGGCTAGACTGTGTGGAAGGGACTTCTTTGTATGGAAAGGGTGGCAGCTATTGAAGTGGAGGTATTGCTGGTGATTGGTAGGTTTGATATGGACAGAAGTACGATCTAGCCATCCTTGAGATCATGGTCAACATCAAGGAAGGTGGCTTGTTGTGTTGAGTAGGACCAGGTGAAGCAAATTGAGGGGAAAGTGTTGTCTCGAGGAATGTGGAAGGGGTGTCCTCACCCTCAATCCAGATCACAAAGATGAGATCAGTAAATCTGAACCTAGTTAGGGGTTTTATGTTTTGGGTATTTATGAAGGATTCCTCTTGGTGGCCCATGAACAGGTTGGCATAGGATGGTGCCATGTGGGCGCCCATAACTGTGCCCCGGATGGGTATCACTGTGCTGCATTCTGTGTGGGCATGACAACCAACATGCTGTCTGTCCACTGACAAACTGTGGTCAAGAAACAAGTGGACCACCCTGTTGCTGAGCACACTGCCCATCGTAACGTACTTCATTTCAATGACTGCTTCAGAACCTGTGCCATCTAGTTCCTTCCCATCAACACCAGCTTTTCTGAACTACACAGATGGGAACTATCCCTGCAGTATATCCGATGTATCCGTAACCCTCCTGGCCTCAACCTTTGTTAGTCATTGTCCTTACCCACCCATTTTCAACAAAGGCCTCATTGGCTGGAAGCTCATTTTGTGACAGTCTTTTTTGTTGTGCCTATCTGCTACTCAGCCTCTCTGCTATGAGAGGAGCATAAATTTTCCTTTTCATAATATTGTTACATTCCATCTTGGATTTTCCATTATTTAATTTGTTTCAACTTTATCAATGTTAAAGTCCAACTCTGTGTGACAAAAGCTGTCAAAAGTACTCGCCATAACTGCTAATACATTTACCCCATTGTGAGACTAGACGGTCAGTGCCTCCATGGAAAAATGTTTGCGGTTGTCTATGGAACCGTGATTGTACCAGGCATGCACTTCATCTGAAGCAAATCAACAGCCATGAATGCCTTTCTTCAGGGCTCCAAAAATATGGAAATGCCATGGAGAGTGACCAGGGATGTGTGGAAGATGTGTTAGGGCTTCTCAGAAAAACTTCTGCAGTGTATTCAGTACAACCTTGGCAGCATGTATTCCCTAAATCACTTAAAGCAAATGCTGGCATGGCTCCTTTGAAAGGTTTGGCCACTTTTTTTCTCCCCCTAACCCGAGGTTGTGCTCTGTTTTTAATGACCTCATTGTTGACTGGACATTTAACACTAATATCCTGATCCTCCTTGGCAACATGTGGGTGAGTAGATGAAGGTGTGCACACCTGGATACAATCATGTTTCTGTTGGCAGTCGCAAATATTTTTCCATGAAGACATTGACCATTTTGTCTCACAGTGGGATAAATGTGTTACCAGTCATAATTATTACTTATTAAATAATAAACAATAAACAGTTTACTTACTTTTTTCCATCTCGTGTTTCCATTTGAGTGTCCTTTATATTATCCACACCATTGTCTGCCCTGTTACACATATGCCTAAACATCAACGTTTTGTCTGAATTTTTCTCTCATAAAAGAACATCCAAATTTCATGGTTGCACTGTTATGTATTTTAAATGTACATTCTCACCTGTAAAGCTTAAATATGTCGGAAGGATGTTCTGTTGTCTTTTTCATTGGCACCAGTCTGCCTCCGTAGCGTAGCGTTACCACCTACCACGCAGGGGGCCCAGGTTCGATTCCCTGCAGGGGCTGGGTGTTGTGAGTCAATGATGATGAAAGACACACACAAGTCGCCGAAGTGGCGTCAACCGACAAGGACTTGCAATACGGCGGCCGAATTCCCCCGAATGGGGCCTCCTGGCCAACAATGCCATACGATCATTTCGTTTCACAAAAAAGATAGTACATTGCTATGCCTAATACATTGTGGGAAAATCATTGCCATTCAAAACAGGTTCCAATTGTAATTGATAGGTACAGACCCCTTTATGGTTTTCAGGGGAATGTTAAACTGTTGTTCTTGCAAAATGATGGTAAGTTCGGGTAGTGACAGAGGTGGATGGCGATCATACACCCTTCTCTCCAAAGAGAAGGCCAGAAAGGCTCAATAATATTGAGATCAGATTATTGTGGTGGCCAGGAGAGTGCGACAATTCGTCCTTGTGCTCACAAAACCAGTCCTGGATTACGTTGGCTGTGTTGACAGAGACTCTGTCGCCTGGGAACACAGCATTACCATTGGGGAACAAACGCTTTGCAAAGTAACCATGGGGCCCATGGAATACCACAATATGGCTGCCCAAATCATCACTGAAGAAATCCTGCCATGTGTCATTCTTGCGACATAAATTCTGCCAGAAGCTGTTCTTGTTATGGGCTTTTGCATTACTGATGAGTGGTTGTGGAGTTCCAGCTCACCCTGCAATTCCCTGCTTAAGGAGCTCCCTTAGTGTTGTTTTGGTGCTGACATTGTTTGCAAATGCAACATTAAGTTCTGTCGTGACTTTTGCAGCTGTATTCCTCTTATTTTTCATCATAATCTTCTTCAGTGACGGTCCATCATTATCATTCATCTCTCTTTCATCTGTGTTA